>NC_140170.1:42566613-42616613 GCF_963971535.1 Notolepis coatsorum | reverse complement strand
CACTATTCTTTCCTTCTATCACTATTCTCTCTTCCTATCTCCTTCTATCACCATTCTCTCTTCCTCTCTCCTTCTATCACTATTCTCTCTTCCTCTCTCCTTCTATCACTATTCTCTCTTCCTCTCTCCTATCACTATTCTTTCCTTCTATCACTATTCTCTCTTCCTCTCTCCTTCTATCACTATTCTCTCTTCCTCTCCTATTACTATTCTTTCCTTCTATCACTCTTCTCTCTTCCTCTCTCCTTCTATCACTATTCTCTCTTCCTCTCCTATCACTATTCTCTCTTCCTCTCCTATCACTATTCTCTCTTCCTCTCTCCTTCTATCACTATTCTCTCTTCCTATCTCCTTCTATCACTATTCTCTCTTCCTCTCTCTTTCTATCACTATTCTCTCTTCCTCTCCTATCACTATTCTATCTTCCTCTCTCCTTCTATCACTATTCTCTCTTCCTATCTCCTTCTATCACTATTCTCTCTTCCTATCTCCTTCTATCACTATTCTCTCTTCCTCTCTCCTTCTATCACTATTCTCTCTTCCTATCTCCTTCTATCACTATTCTCTCTTCCTCTCTCCTTCTATCACTATTCTATCTTCCTCTCTCCTTCTATCACTATTCTATCTTCCTCTCTCCTTCTATCACTAGATTTACATTTACATTTAGTCATTTAGCTGAACGCTTTTATCCAAAGCGACTTACAAGTTCTGTACGACAAGTCATCAGGAAGGTATCAGCTGATTAACAATGTTCATCAAAGTGTTGAGTGCTACAGTGTAGGCAGGGGTGTATAAAGTACCCAGAAATTATACTTAAAGGAAAACGCCAACATTTTGGGAAATTAGCTTATTTGCCATCTTCCCTGGAGTTAGACAAGAAGATACATACATTTGTTGTCTCTGTGCGTGCGTTAGACTTAGGGAACGCCCGCTCCGTTAGCTTAGCTTAGCTTCATCACTGGAAGTGGGTCAGACTTGTACCCTCAAGTTCCCTACAGTTCTCTACAGTCACAAAAGGATCCGAACCGATTGAAGTTTATGGATACCATGACTTAAAATCCTCTTACCTTGACGATTAAAAGCCTCCCCAATTTAGAAAACAGTATTCCCATGGCTGGTGTGGATACGCTGCTACTGTAGCTAACGAAAACCAACAACTGGACACTCAGGCAGATAACGAGGATAATAACTTCCGGTCGGGGGGGTTCCAAAATAAAAGAGCGACGTCTATAGCCGCGGAAATACGTTTATTTTGTACATTATCTAACGTTAACACGAACCTAAACTAACTTTGTGTGTGTGTGTGTGTGTGTGTGTGTGTGTGTGTGTGTGTGTGTGTGTGTGTGTGTGTGTGTGTGTGTGTGTGTGTGTGTGTGTGTGTTGGGGAGGGGGGCAAAGTGGGTGGTTTACCCCTAACAAATGTGGAGCAAATTAAGTACCGGTGGTGGAGTGTGACTTTCTCTTGTACTCCCCACCCTAATAAGATTATACTGATCATGAATATTCATACAAACACACACACACACACACACACACACACACACACACACACACACACACACACACACACACACACACACACACACACACACACACACACACACACACACACAGTCAATAATTGAGGAGCATAGTTACAGGAATGACTGTCCTCTGCTCTAATGACTCTGATTTTATTCAGCACAGAGTCTCACTGTGTGTGTGTGTGTGTGTGTGTGTGTGTGTGTGTGTGTGTGTGTGTGTGTGTGTGTGTGTGTGTGTGAGTGTGAGTGTGTGTGTGTGTGTGTGTTCACATCTTTGCTTCTATGTTTGTGCAGAGGCCTATTCTTGTCAACTTTACATCTAGTGTTCTTTTGTGTGTGTGTGTGTGTGTGTGTGTGTGTGTGTGTGTGTGTGTGTGTGTGTGTGTGTGTGTGTGTGTGTGTGTGTGTGTGTGTGTGTGTCTCTCTCTGTGTGTGTGTGTCTCTCTGTGGGTAGCCCTGGTCGGTAGAGTCAAATCAAATCAAATGTATTTGTAATATAGGCCGAGATCACATGGAATTGCCCCCATGGGCTTTACAAGGCAAGACGAAACATCACACTAGATCGAGAAGGAAAACCACCATTAAAATCCATACATGCAGCAACCCTCCCAGACTTTCCCCCACGAAGACGAGGAACCACTTTGCGACTCGGGAAGAAAGCACCACAGGCGGCGTGGAGGAGAGGGCTCTACTGTCCTACACACACCCTTATTCACATTCAAACACACAGGCACACACACACACCACACACACACACACATAGCACACACACACAAACACACACATAGCACACACACACACACACACACACACATAGCACACACACACACACACACACACACACACACACACACACACACACACACACACACACACACACACACACACACACACACACACACACACACACACACACACACACACACACACAAAGGCATGAACAGAACAGGCACATGCATACACACACACAGCATAGGAATGCACACACATTCTGACATAAAGGAATAGAGACGACGTGGACCTAGATACAAACAGAAAGAGAGGTAGAGATAGAAAGATAGAGAGAGATAGAGAGGAAGAGAGAGAGAGATAGCGAGGAAGAGAGAGAAAGAGATAGAAATGTAGATAGAGGAAGAGAGAGAGAAACTCAAACCCCGGAACTCAAAACAAACCTTAAAGATGTCGACATCATTATTCTACAGGAGACATGGTGTAAAGCTGACACTGTCACCCACTGCCCCAACGATTATAGAGAACTAATAGTACCATCTCAGAAACACAGCAACATTAATAGAGGTAGAGGATTAGGAGGATTAATCATTTGGTATAAATCTGATCTACATCATCAAATTGACCCCCTTAAAACTAAAGAAAGAGCTCCTATTAACAGAAAAGGATTTGTTTAATTGTGCAATATATATCCCCCCCTCTGAATCCCCCTACTTCTCAGAGGACATTTTCCCTACCCTTGAGACAGAGACATGCCATTTCCAGGCCCAGGGAAATTTGCTCATCTGTGGGGACACCAACGCACGCACAGGAACACTTGCTGACCTCACAGATCCACAAGGAGACATTTACATCTCAAATGAAAATGTCTCTCACACTTTCACTCTCTCCCACAGGAGCAATAGTGACCAGGTCATCAACAGGAGTGGAAGAGACCTCCTGCAGCTCTGTCAGAGTCTCAGCCTGTACTTTGTCAACGGTAGGGTTCGGGGGGACAGCCTAGGTAGATTCACCTACTGCTCACCTCTTGGCCACAGTACTGTAGATTATATGATCACAGACCTTGATCCTTCCTCCCTCAGCTCATTCACTGTGAAACCACTAACCCCTCTGTCTGATCACAGCCAAATTACCCTGTTTATTAAAAGATCAGACACAACAATGGCACAAACACAAAACAGTAAGCTGTACAATATCAGAAATTCATACAGATGGGACCAAAACAGTGCAGAACAATACCAGAAAGCAACTCATACCCCAAGAATCCAAACACTTTTGGATAACTTTCTGGACTCCACATACTCTCACAGTAAAGAAAGCCTCAACCTAGCAGTAAACAATATTAACAATATATACAGACAAACAGCAAAGGAGGCACAACTGAAATGTACTACAAACAAACCAAAAACTGCAACAAAAAACAGCTGGTTTGATACAGATTGTAAAATCATTAGGAAAAAAATGTGAATCCTATCAAATCAAAAACACAGAGACCCCAATAATGCTGATGTACGCATTCTCTACTGTGAGACCCTAAAACTCTACAAACGTACACTCAGAACCAAAAAACAACAATATGACAAACAGCAACTGACACTAATTGAGGAGACAATCAATACAAACAACTTTTGGCAACATTGGAAACACATAAACAAACCACAAAAACAGGAATTGGCTATACAGAACAGTGATATATGGACAACCCATTTTAAAACACTATACCACACTGTTCAAATTGATGGAAACACAGAACAATCTCAAATTCTTGATAAATTGACTAAATTAGAGATTGCCATAAAAGACAATCAAAACCCATTAGACTCCCCAATTATTGAGCAGGAACTGCTTAAGAAACTACAAACTCTTAAATCTAAAAAGGTTTGTGGACCTAATGGCATCTTGAATGAGATGATGAAAAATATGAACAAGAAATTCCAATTGGCTATATTAAAACTATTCAATTTGGTCCTGAGTGTAGGATATTTTCCTGACATCTGGAATCACGGACTCATAACCCCAATCTATAAAAGCGGAGACAAATTTGACCCTAATAACTACAGAGGCATCTGTGTGAACAGTAGTCTGGGGAAGGTTTTCTGTAGTATTATGAATACCAGACTTTTAAACGTCCTTACCAAGCACAATGAGTAAAAGCCTAATTGGATTTATACCAAAACACTGCACAACCGATCATATTTACACCCTACATACCCTAATTGATAAACATATAAACCAAAATAAAACCAAAATATATCCCTGTTTTATTGACTTCCAAAAGGCTTTTGATTCTATTTGGCATACAGGACTGTTCTATAAAGTTATAGAGAGTGGTGTAGGGGGTAAAACATATGATATTATTAAATCAATGTACTCTGGTAATATGTGCAGTGTAAAAATTGGCAAAAAAAGAACAGAATTCTTTACCCAAGGGCGAGGCGTTCGTCAGGGCTGCAACCTTAGCCCGGCACTCTTCAATATCTATATTAATGAATAGGCTAATATACTAGAAAAGTCCTCTGCCCCCGGTGTAAGTCTCCACAATCGGGAAGTGAAATGCCTGCTCTTTGCAGATTACCTGGTTGTGTTGTCCCCCACAGCAGACGGCCTACAGCAGAGCCTGGACCTGCTAGAGCATTACTGTCAGACCTGGGCCCTGGCAGTAAACCCCAAAAAGACCAAAATAATGATATTCCAAAAAAAATCCAGATCTCAGGACGTCCTACCAAAGTTCTCAATTAGTACAAAACATGTAGAGTACTGCACACATTACACCTATTTAGGCCTAAAACTAAGTTCAACTGGACATTTTAAGGAAGCAGTCAATGAGCTGAGAGGGAAAGCACGCCGCTATGCCATAAAAAGAAATATACAAACAGAAATACCAATTTGAATCTGGTTAAAATTAATTGAATGTGTTATTGAACCAATTGCACTCTATGGCAGTGAGGTGTGGGGTCCACTTACCAAACAAGACTTTACCCAATGGGACAAACACCCCATTGAGACCCTGCATGCAGAGTTCTGTAAGATTCTCCTACATGTCCAGAGGAAAACTACAAACAATGCATGCAGGGCAGAATTAGGCCGTTACCCACTAATACTAAAAATACAAAAAAGAGCAATTAACTTTTGGACACCTAAAACGAAGTGACCCCCTCTCGTACCATTATCAAGCCCTGCAGTGCCAAGAGCTGAGGAGCATCAGGAACCCCCTTACCCAGCTGGTCCTGAGGCTGAATCCACAAATCTGCTCTCTTAACACACCTCAGGAACAGAACACATCACCAATCAGAATAAATCAAATTACTACACAGCTAAAACAAAACTACAGCACCTATTGGAAAACACAAACAAAAGCACAGAGCAAAATGCAGTGCTACCTGGCTCTAAATCGACAGTACACCATAGCAGATTATTTGAGCATGGTGACTTATCAACAACTAAAAAGACTGAGTGAGCACAGCCTCGCTGTTGAAAAGGGGAGGCACAGGAAAACCTGGCTTCCTGCAGAGCAAAGGCTGTGCTGTCATTGCACCCTCAGTGAGCCTGAAACTGAGTTGCACTTCCTCACCAAATGTGAAAAATATAAATATATTAGAGAAACGTATTTAAAAAAAAATTGAATTAATAACAAAAGGCTTTCTCGCACTACCAGATACAGAAAAACTACCAGTCCTACTAGGGGAGGACTCAACAAGCTGTGAGCTAGCAGCAGCATATGTTGCTGCCTGCCACAAACTGAGGGACAGTGAGTGACAGTCACCTGATATGTTTACGCCGTAATATTTGATGTTTTATTTTATGATGCTATTTTGTATGTACTTATATCTGTAAATATCCATGTTTATGTTTAATATTGCTTTGGCAACATGTAGAAGTACGTCATGCCAATAAAGCCATTTGAATTGAATTGAATTGAATTGAATTGAAAGAGAAAGAGAGAGAGACAGAGGTAGAGATGGAAAGAGACAGCGGTAAAGAGAGACAGGTAGATTCAAGATTCAAGAGTTTATTCATCACATACCAGGGCATACAGTGAAAATGAAGAGAGACGGAAAGAGAGAGAGAGAAGTAGAGAGACAGAATGAGTTAGAGATACAGGGGTAGAGACAGAAAGAGACAGGCTGAGAGACACTAGAACGAGAGAGACGATGGGAGATAGAGAGAGACAGAGGTAGAGAGAGAGAGAGAGTGTAACACCTTGTTCACCTCTTTAGGGCACTGTTGGTTTGAGACTGTAGATCTTTCCTTCCAATGGAGGGCGGACTAGAGAGCTCCTGTGGATGTTAGCTCTGCTGGCCAACATAATATATATATTATTATATTGATATATATTATTATGGTGGATACTTTGGATTTCCCCCCAAACTCTGCATTATTACAAAAGGACCATTGGAATGGGACGGAAATAGAACAAATTTGAACTGTAGGGCTGGTTTTATGAGATAAAAAAAAAATTGTCAATGAGCCAACAGAAAGCCAAGTTGACTGTTTTTATAAGGAAAAGTTGAATGTTGGCTGATTGATTGATACTGGCTGTGAACATTAATATTGTATGATTCACTATTTCTGTAAGGTTTGGTTCTTTCCCCACCACGGGCTTCTTGAAGTACTGTGATGATTGGTCCGCTGCTCACCCACTCGCTCTGTTCCTTTAAGCCTACTCGCTCTGGTTCCAATTGTTTTCTGTTAATCATTTCATTCCCCTATTCACACGCTTCTTCCCAGAGACGTCGTTGATTGGTTCTCCCCCGTCCACACGCTTATCAATCACATCCCTCAGCTGTCACTGCTTGTCAATTAAGCATTCCCGTATTATTTATACCCCGTTTCCCCATTCAAGTTTTGTTGGATCGTTTTGATATTTCAGTTGCATTCGCCGTTCCTGCTGCCTGCTGTTGTTTCCCTGTGCTTTGCCTCCAGGATATTCAAGAAGCATTCCTCTTGGACACCCTTTCCCCGAGGCGACGCGCTCGCTCCATTCTGTTCCAACGCTCTTTACGCACAACGCCTGGGTGAGTTTTTTATGACTGTCTTTGATCCAATTCCGTTTTTCGTGTGTTTATATAACACTGAAGATTTCCAGCTTTTTATCAGACAGTCACTCACCCAGCGTTAGCCTTTTTTGGATTGTTTCATTGGGATAATATTTTGGCCTAACATCTCCCACTGTGTGTTTACACACCGAAGATATTATCACATTGGATTTGTATTTTGGGACTTCGCTCACAGTGTTTATTTTGCACCGAAGATATCTATCACTTGGGATTGTGTTTGGAACGTTACTCACAGTGTGTATTTACACCGAAGATTCAGTCACTTGGATAACTCTGTTTTCGGGTACAAGTCACCTCTCCTGTTCACCTGCTCTGTTCCACCTGCACTCTGAGTTAACTCGCTCCCTCTCTCTCTCTCGGTCCCGCAACCACCTCGGAGATTCTGCCGAGAGAAGTCTGCAGAGCGGCTCTGACGTCAGCGTCTGCTTCCCCTGACTACCATCCCGGGAGAAGCTGCAGAGCAGCAACATTCATCCTAGCTTGTATTCCAGTCTTTGTTTGAATTCTCCCAAGTCTGTGCTGTTTATTTAGTCTTAATAAACAAGCCTTTGTTTTTGGCAACTCTGAATCCTACTCTCTTGTGTCGTTGCGTTTGGGGTCGGTGTCAAACCATAACAATTTCAAAATGTCAATAATAATAACATTTCAATTTCAGTAATAAAATGAACTTATTATTTCTGTTCCCAAATATATATATATATATATATATATATTTTTTTTTTAATCCCCCACTGTAACTATCATAAATCACTCCACTTGCTTTTGGGAGAAACATTTCATAATACTGTAAAAGAAACCTTTCCTCCATGGTTCCATTCCCTCCGGGGGGAGCAGGCTGCTCTGTTGTTCTGGATATGGTGCTGAGGGAAACCAGAGCTCTGAAACAGCAGTGGAGGAGACAGAGAGACAGAGAGAGGAGAGAGGAGACAGAGAGAGGAGAGAGGAGACAGAGAGACAGAGAGAGGAGAGAGGAGACAGAGAGAGGAGAGAGGAGACAGAGAGACAGAGAGAGGCACAAGAGAGGAGAGAGGAGACAGAGAGACAGAGAGACAGAGAGAGAGGAGACAGTATGATGATGAATTGAAAATGGGGGACCCTGATGTAAACAAGACGAAAGTCTTTCTCTGGTCTGCATCCCCTTAACAATTGTATGTATTGAGATGTACTGTACTGTACCCATTCTGCAATCTGTTAATAAACTTTTCAATCAATCAATCAATCAATCAATCAATCAATCAATCAATCAATCAATCAATCAATCAATCAATCAATCAGAGACAGAGAGAGGAGACAGAGAGACAGAGAGGGGAGAGAGGAGACAGAGAGACAGAGAGACAGAGAGAGAGGAGACAGAGAGACAGAGAGAGGCACGAGAGGGGAGAGAGGAGACAGAGAGACAGAGAGAGGAGAGGGAGCGACAGAGAGGGGAGAGAGGAGACAGAGAGACAGAGAGAGGAGAGAGGAGACAGAGAGAGGCACGAGAGAGGCACGAGAGAGGAGAGAGGAGACAGAGAGAGGCAGGAGAGAGGAGAGAGGAGAGAGGAGACCGAGAGAGACACGAGAGAGGAGAGAGGAGACAGAGAGAGGCACGAGAGAGGAGAGAGGAGACAGAGAGAGGAGAGAGGAGACCGAGAGAGGCACGAGAGAGGAGAGAGGAGACAGAGAGAGGCACGAGAGAGGAGAGAGGAGAGAGGAGAGAGGAGACCAAGAGAGACACGAGAGAGGAGAGAGGAGACAGAGAGAGGCACGAGAGAGGAGAGAGGAGAGAGGAGAGAGGAGACCGAGAGAGGCACGAGAGAGGAGAGAGGAGACAGAGAGACAGAGAGAGGCACGAGAGAGGAGACAGAGAGACAGAGAGAGGAGAGAGAGCGACAGAGAGAGGAGAGAGGAGACAGAGAGACAGAGAGAGGCACGAGAGAGGAGACAGAGAGACAGAGAGAGGAGAGAGAGCGACAGAGAGAGGAGAGAGGAGACAGAGAGACAGAGAGAGGCACGAGAGGGGAGAGAGGAGACAGAGAGACAGAGAGAGGCACGAGAGGGGAGAGAGGAGACAGAGAGACAGAGAGAGGCACGAGAGAGGAGACAGAGAGACAGAGAGAGGAGAGAGAGCGACAGAGAGAGGAGAGAGGAGACCGAGAGAGGCACGAGAGAGGAGACAGGAGACCGAGAGAGGCACGAGAGAGGAGAGAGGAGACAGAGAGAGGAGAGAGGAGAGAGGAGAGAGGCACGAGAGAGGAGAGAGGAGAGAGGAGAGAGGCACGAGAGAGGAGAGAGGAGAGAGGAGAGAGGAGACCGAGAGAGGAGAGAGGAGACAGAGAGAGGCACGAGAGAGGAGAGAGGAGAGAGGAGACCGAGAGAGGCACGAGAGAGGAGAGAGGAGAGAGGAGACCGAGAGAGGCACGAGAGGGGAGAGAGGAGACAGAGAGAGGAGAGAGAGAGGAGAGAGGAGACAGAGAGAGGCACAAGAGAGGAGAGAGGAGACAGAGAGAGGCACAAGAGAGGAGAGAGGAGAGAGGAGAGAGGAGACCGAGAGAGGCACGAGAGAGGAGAGAGGAGACAGAGAGAGGCACGAGAGGGGAGAGAGGAGACAGAGAGAGGAGAGAGGAGAGAGGAGACCGAGAGACAGAGAGAGGAGACCGAGAGAGACAGGAGAGAGGAGACAGAGAGAGTGTTGTGAAGGATCAGATTAAACCGAATATATATATTTATTTATGGATATATATTTAATAGTATTTGTATATCGTTTGATATCCCTTGTATATTCCTTGTACATATACACTGAATATCCCTTTAGTCTACTAACAGCCCATAATAGTTTCATTCTCTCATTGGACAAGAACCTGGCGCCAGCAGCCAAGCCCCTTGGTTCAAGTTCAATCGTGCCGACGAACATGTCGTTACAAGCCCGGTTCCGCGTAGGAATACGTCTGGCGAAATACGAATGGTACTATTTGTTCACAGCGCATATATATATGGCGCAAGTAAAGTAGAACTTTCCTTTAGTCCATTAGTCCTTTACCCTCCAACCTAGTAACAGACGTGAAGCCTCACCCACGACCCACGTGTGGTGCAGTATGGCCTACTTGGCCTCAGAATAGGCATTGAGACATCGTGTGGATTAATAGTTGAATTGTCATAGTTTGGCACTATACCGTCGAGTGGGACGTATTTCTATTAAGTTAATAATAGTCTATTATGTATGGTGCATCGTTCGGTTAGAGTTATAAAGTGAGCAGTACCCCCATCGTTCCTGGCGTTATCTAGAGTCTTAACCAGGCTGGGCAGACCACGTGTGGTGCTTTCATCCGAGGAGTTCTGGGCCAGGACGAGTGGACCTGCACATTGGATTACTTTACCCGGACGACGGCGAGCCCTACACGGCTTGGATTATCTACTTGCTTTGGGTGCTTTGATTATGCCATGGATAACAACCAACACTGCTGAGTGTTGGAACTACCCCCCCGAGAGGAGTCCAGGTGAGACGGCGCTCTACCCCGAGTGAGGTCGCCTCACGTCTCTTCGTTGTGGACCGGCAGCTACCGTCTACAAGAAGGCCCAGCTGTATTCATCTGTGGACCGAGGTTCTGTGGGCACCGTGTTCAGCACTCTGAATTCTCCCAAGAAATCGTTGGCCAGATGGGATATCGCCGGCGGCTCTCCTAACCCCCCCCCTACTGACTTACAACCAGCGGGACCCCCCTTTAGTGTATCCAGCTATAATCATTTAAGTACCATCGCTATAGTTCCCTAAAGAACCAGGTTGTATATTTGCTCCCTGCGTAACCAGAGATTGGACATTCAATGTTGATTTGCCTACGAATACTCATTTGCCTTACAAGTGCATACAAATCATAAATGTCATTAAGTGAACGTTGTATATACCCTTTGCTATATAAAATATTCGATTTATACATTTGTGTGGACTTCGTTTCATGGTGGGAAAGTGTTCATCGTATCTATATCATGTACTGTGTGGCCAGTAGTTAAAGTACATAATCGGTAGTGGTTTAATGATACCATACTTATCAATACAGTCAGGGAATTGTACCCCTCAGTTACAATTGGTCCTTCGAGCCGGAGGGTAACTAGTGTAATATTAATATAGTGTTATTAATATTGAAATGGCCTATGATGAACACTCCACGAAACGGTCCTCCTAACGTAGAACGCCCGCGGCGCAGACGACAGACACCTCAGTACTTAGAGGATTACGCTGTCAGTCAACTACCTAGCCTTCGACAAACGGTAAACGCGGTAAAAGTAGAAAGTAAAATTATGTCTGACCTTAACGACCAGGTTACCCCGACCACAGAGGCCCTAGTGGGTTCTAATGTAACTGACCAAGCTCACGGTGGGGACCAGGAGGGAGCTGACATGCCTTTACCCCCCGCCAATACCGAAGAAGTAGTCCCCGACCAGCCCCGGGAGGAAGACAACCCTACAGAGAGAGAACTCTGCACGGAAGAAGAGCGCCGAGGAAATAGAGCTCCAGGACTCCCCAACGAGTACAGCCAGGAGCGGCTCACCTCTACAACCGTCTTCCCCCAGCGAAGCGGAGAGGATGCTATCACAGGCGTTCCTCGCCAGCCTGACAGCCTCTACCGAACGCGATCGACTTCAGGGTGAACGCGATCGACTTCAGGGTGAACGCGATCGACTCCAGACACAGCAACGGAGCGAGGAAGAGCGCATACGCCTGGAGATGAGACGCCTTCAGACGGAAGAGAATATGGCAAGAGACCGGGCCGACGCCCAGCGCGCCGCTGCCGGTGCCCAAAGAGAAGCAGATCTCACCAAGCGCGAAGCCGAGCGCGACAGACTACAAGCGCAGCTAATGGAGCAGCTGATCCTCAAGGCAACACCCTCTCCCTCCGCCAGGGGTTCAAGGAACTCGTCGAGACAACAGTCAAGGGCAGCGTCTCCTAACCGAGCAAGCGACCCTGAACTTGACCAACAGACCAAGCCTATACCCCCCGCAGACCCCCTTCCCAGACCGGTCCAAGCGAGACCCAGCTACAAGGAAGGAGCGGCATACACTGCGGAGAAGCTAAATAAACGACTACAGGATCTAGAGGACCTGATAGAAGAAGAAGAGGGAGAGGAGGAGAACCAAGCCCGACGACAGCACAGTACTCCACCGGACCAGGAGGTCCAGTACAGCCCAGGCTATACCCCCGCGGCGCTGCGCTACAGACCCCCGACTCTATTCACGGGTGAGCATGACGCACGACCAGCCCCGAGGAATAGCACCTGGACCAGCGGGCCATGGTACCCTGCCGGTACCAGCCCACAGAGAGGCGCAAGAGGAGACTCGCCTAGGAGGTCTCTCCCCCAACGCTCGCCGATGTATCAGCCATCCACGGCGTCATACATTGCCACACCGACGATTCCAGACTTCACCTATGAGAATCGAGCACAGTACACGGAGCTCCGGATGTGCTTAGAGACAATGATGGTGGATGTCGCTGATGAACGCCACAAGTATGCAATACTACTGAAGCACCTGAAAGTACCGCGAGCGCACAATATAGCGCTAGCCTATGCCACCTCTACGACCCCATACACCGCGGCTCTAGCAGCGCTGGACCAGAGATATGGACGTATATGGGATTACGTAATCCAAGAGATAAGGCATATTGACCGCCTACCCCCAGCAACAGACAATCGCTCATTAGACGACCTGTCTATAAAAGTGCAGTCCCTGGTAGGGATGCTGGGAGCGCAACGGGAAAAGGGTATGCACGAGCTATACGCCAACTCTAACGTCGAGAGGATTTTAGAGAAGCTGCCACCCGCCAGACAAGAGCGCTTCAGGCGGCAGAGAGACCACCGTGATCCTAACGGTCCCGAACCATCCCTCCTCGATCTAGCCGACTTCCTGGCGAGAGAAGTCAGCAGCCTACGACTGGATACGTTCGGGCGGAGCACACCAAGCTCCAGAGAGGGACCCAGGAGAATAAACGATGGAAGAAGATCTGTGACTGTCATGCACCAATCAGAATCAGTACCGAGCAGTAAGAACCACAGTACCCCCTCGAGAAAAGAGAAGTGGAAGATGGTGTGCCCGTACTGCGAGAAGGAACACTGGCTGTCACAATGTGACCTGTTCACAAAGATGAATGCAGAAGAAGTGAGTCAATGGATAAAGTCCAACAGGCGCTGTTACCGATGTGCGCGCAGTCACATGGCAGCCGAATGCCGCCTAAAGAAGAGGTGCAGTCGGTGTGACGGAGCCCATCTAGATGTACTACACGACAGTAACAGAAGAAAGCCTGCACCTGCACCATCGAGCAGCACCAAGGCAAGTGTCATGTACATTGACCCCGCCAGCAGCAGCGGCGCCCAAGTGCTCTTAAAGGTAGTCCGTGTAACATTGAGCTACCAAGATAAAGTCATGGACACTTACGCCGTCCTTGATGACGGGTCAGAGAAGACCCTTCTGCTCGCGTCCGCTGCGGCCCAGCTGGGACTGCGGGGGAGCGAGAACCAAATGACGATTCGGACAATAAGAAGAGATTTAAAGACGATAAAGGGCGAGAATGTCTCCTTCACTATCGCAGCAAGCGGGCAGCCAGAGCGACGGTATAGGATTACAAATGCTTTCACCAGCCAAGAAATAGGACTATCACAGTACACCTACCCCATCGCCAAGCTGATGGATAAATATGTGCACCTGCGTCAACTACCTATCCCGCTCATAGACGGCGCCACCCCGACCCTGCTGATAGGCTTCGACCATGCAGACCTCATAGTCCCGATAGACCGGGTCCATACAGGACCCCGAGGCTGTCCTGCAGCAGTCGAGACCCGCCTAGGGTGGACACTACAAGGCCCCCTCGCTAAATCTCTCAACCGAACAGCAGCCACTAGCTGCCTCCACTCCAGAGCGACAGAAGAAGACACCACTCTCCTGCAACATGTCGAGAGGCTATGGACACTAGAGACAATGCCCTTTAAGAACGAAAAGAAAGACATTCGTTCTAAAGAAGACATTTACGCCATAAACCTCCTCGAGCAAGGGACAAAGAGAGTCACAGTCGGCGGAGTGATGAGATACGCAACTCCACTCCTGAGGCGAGAGGGAATGCCCACCTTTCACGCAAAGAAAGACGCCACGGAGCGGTATCTATTGAACACAGAGCGGCCCTAGCCAAAGACCCCGCTCAAGAGAGTGTGTACCGCGCTGAGATTGAGAAGCTAATCACAGCGGGACACGTGACAAAGATTGACATTAAAGAGGCCGATCAGACGACCGAATCATGGTACGTGCCGCACCACAAGGTCCACCACAACGGCAAGGATCGCATTGTGTTTAACTGCAGCTACCAGATCGGATCCCAAAATCTGAATAAAGAGCTCTTGCCCGGCCCCACACTCGGCCCCTCTCTACTAGGCGGGCTACTACGCTTCCGCCAGGACAAGGTGGCTATCAGCGGGGATATCAAAGGGATGTTCCTGCAGGTGAGACTAGTGGAGGAGGACAAGCCCCTGCTGCGGTTCCTATGGAGAGAGAGGATCGGAGATGAGCACCCAGCCATCTACCAGTGGGAAGTCCTCCCCTTCGGAACCACATGCAGCCCGTGCTGTGCTACATTTGCACTACAGAAACACGTCGCAGAGGACCCAGCAGCAGATGAAGAGGTCCGACACAGTGTGAAGAACAGTTTCTACGTGGACAACTGTTTACAAAGCGTTTCGACTCAAGAAGAAGCCGAGGTTCTCCTACTCAAGCTACGCGCCTCCCTGATCAAAGGCGGCTTTGATCTCAGGCAGTGGGCCAGCAGTGACCCGCACGTATTGCGCAGCCTCTCCCCCGCGGACAAGGCTGCCAGCAGCGAGACCTGGATGGCGACAATCCCAGGAGAAGCCCAAGAAAAGACATTTCTGTGGCACCACCCAGAGATTCAGCCCACTGCCGACATTTCAGCAGCTGACTACGAAGAAGCAGAACTTCTTCTACTACAACGAGCCCAGAGAGACTCGTTCCCCGATGAGCTAGACTGTCTACAGGGAGGAAAGCCCGTCCCATCAGACAGCAGACTGCTCCACCTGGCACCCGAGAGCGACGCCCATAATCTCATCAGAGTGGGTGGTCGTCTGCGGAGAGCCCCCAATCTACCGGATGACGTTAAGTACCCGATAGTCTTGAACAGCCGACACAAGGTCACAGAGCTGATCATAAAGAAATACGACGAGGATGTACACCACGCAGGAGCAGAGAGAGTCTTCGCGGAGATCAGACGTCGCTATTGGATACTTCAAGGAAGAGAAGCAGTGCGACGCTTCCAGCGAACCTGTCTAGACTGCCGAAAGTGGCGCGCGCAGCCCAGCATACCCCGGATGGCTGACCTACCTCCCTGTCGCCTCCGACTCGGCGACAAGCCATTCCACTCCACAGGCATGGACTGTTTTGGCCCGTTGTATATAAAGAAAGGAAGAGGAACCGAGAAGCGGTGGGGTATTGTATTCAAATGCATGACCACCAGAGCGATACATATCGAACTCCTTCCGACCATGAGCACAGACTCATTCCTTATGGCCTTCCGAAGATTCACATCACGGAAAGGAAAACCGTCTACATTGTTGTCTGATCACGGGACAAACTTCAAAGGCGGAGAAAGAGAGCTGAGAGAGAGCTTCCAAGCTATGGGCCCAGAACTTAAGACCCACCTCGCTCCATCCCAGATTGACTTCCAGTTTAATCCCCCGAACGCACCCCACTTCGGTGGAACCTGGGAACGAGAAGTACGTTCTATAAAGACAGCCCTGTACGCCGTGCTTGGGGCCCAGACTGTGGCGGAAGAAGTCCTAATGACAGTCCTCACGGAGATCGAGGGAGTATTGAACTCCAAGCCCCTCGGCTACGTCTCCAGTGATGTAGCAGATGTCGACCCAGTCACCCCCAACACACTCTTGATGGGGCGGCTGGACCCCGCGCTACCCCAGACAATGTACAGGCCTGAAGAAGCGAACGGCCGAAGAATGTGGAGGTACAGTCAAGTACTAGCTGACAAGTTTTGGAACAGCTTTCTACTCCACTACCTACCGTCTCTACAGACCCGCCAGAAGTGGGTAAAAGAGAGAGACAATTTGACAGAAGGAACAGTCGTCATGATTATCGACCAGGCACTACCCAGAGCTATGTGGCCGGCTGGCCGCGTAAGCAAAGTGATCACCGGTGCCGATGGCAAGGTCCGAGCAGCCGAGGTGCTCGTCCAAGGGCGAACTTACACACGACCCGTGGCGAGGCTAATAGAACTGCCCAGACTCCCAGACACTATCGATGACGACCATGACCCCACGACTTTGTGAGTTGACTGACCCTTACAGCGGACCTTGAGTGGTAGACAGTGCGGTTAATCTGTCTCTGCTTAGCTAATTAGGTGGGACTAATTAGGGGGCGGCTGTTGTGAAGGATCAGATTAAACCGAATATATATATTTATTTATGGATATATATTTAATAGTATTTGTATATCGTTTGATATCCCTTGTATATTCCTTGTACATATACACTGAATATCCCTTTAGTCTACTAACAGTAGGGATGGGTATCGTTAGGATTTTATCGATACTACTACTCTTATCGATACTGCTTAACGGTTCGGTACTTTATCGATACTCTTATCGGTTCTTTTTGGTTCTTTTTTTGCAAGAAAAAAAGACAATTAATTAAGAACAGAATCAACATTGCTTTATTATTTATAAATACAACTTTATAAATAAATATAATTTCTTCAGCAACAGCAGCAGCAATGTTCTTTTATATAACTTTATAAATAAATATAATAAATGAATATAATTTCTTCAGCAACAGCAGCAACAATGTTTTAAATGTGTCTGACTCTGAATTATAGACTTTTTATAATAAACAACAAATGCAAAAGGCTAACAGAACTGTGACACTCGTTCACCCTATCCTCTGGCATCCTTCCTCTAGCTGCTAGGGTGAAAGGACTTTGGGTGGTGGAGGGAGGTAGAGGGAAGGATGTGTGGTGGCCCTGGGCTCACTGGCCTGGGACACATTGGTGGCTGACGCCTCAGCTTGACGATCTATAAAAAGTTTAGATTGTAGTATTTGTAGCTAAACAATTATTTTGTTTATTAGCCTATTTGTAATAATTCGTTATTAGCCTAGGAAACTCCGTATCTTGGCTTACCGGCGGCAGTGGACGTGGATGCAGATGGAACACTGCGCGCAAGGCAGTCGAATACGCGCATTTCTGCACACTAATATCATGTTTTGCCAACAGATGTTTTGATAAATTGCTCGTATTGCCACCCTTACTGGCAAATGTTTTGTTGCACTTGTGGCAACGTGCGTTGTATATCCATACTTTCTTTAGAACGCCTCGCTCTATCCGCCATCACGAGTCACGGTGCATGCAGACTCAGAGCTGTCTGTGTCTGTGTGCAGCGCGCTTCAGCACGGAGAACTTTCATTAAGGAGTACCCGTATGTAGCACTACTAGCGAGCGACTCGCGAGGAGTGTGTGTAATAATGACTCGCTGTGGCTCGCTTCTCGTGCAGAGACAGAGAGAGGATAGATCGTTTGCAACTTTTAAATAATAATAATAATAATAATAATAATAATTTCTCTAGAGTATCGATAGCAGTACCGAGGACGTCGGAGCTTATAAATACTCCGGTATTTTCTAATATAGTACCGGTTCCCGTTTAAAACCGGGGTCCGGGGGGCATCCCTAACTAACAGCCCATAATAGTTTCATTCTCTCATTGGACAAGAACCTGGCGCCAGCAGCCAAGCCCCTTGGTTCAAGTTCAATCGTGCCGACGAACATGTCGTTACAAGCCCGGTTCCGCGTAGGAATACGTCTGGCGAAATACGAATGGTACTATTTGTTCACAGCGCATATATATATGGCGCAAGTAAAGTAGAACTTTCCTTTAGTCCATTAGTCCTTTACCCTCCAACCTAGTAACAGACGTGAAGCCTCACCCACGACCCACGTGTGGTGCAGTATGGCCTACTTGGCCTCAGAATAGGCATTGAGACATCGTGTGGATTAATAGTTGAATTGTCATAGTTTGGCACTATACCGTCGAGTGGGACGTATTTCTATTAAGTTAATAATAGTCTATTATGTATGGTGCATCGTTCGGTTAGAGTTATAAAGTGAGCAGTACCCCCATCGTTCCTGGCGTTATCTAGAGTCTTAACCAGGCTGGGCAGACCACGTGTGGTGCTTTCATCCGAGGAGTTCTGGGCCAGGACGAGTGGACCTGCACATTGGATTACTTTACCCGGACGACGGCGAGCCCTACACGGCTTGGATTATCTACTTGCTTTGGGTGCTTTGATTATGCCATGGATAACAACCAACACTGCTGAGTGTTGGAACTACCCCCCCGAGAGGAGTCCAGGTGAGACGGCGCTCTACCCCGAGTGAGGTTGCCTCACGTCTCTTCGTTGTGGACCGGCAGCTACCGTCTACAAGAGGGCCCAGCTGTATTCATCTGTGGACCGAGGTTCTGTGGGCACCGTGTTCAGCACTCTGAATTCTCCCAAGAAATCGTTGGCCAGATGGGATATCGCCGGCGGCTCTCCTAACCCCCCCCCTACTGACTTACAACCAGCGGGACCCCCCTTTAGTGTATCCAGCTATAATCATTTAAGTACCATCGCTATAGTTCCCTAAATAACCAGGTTGTATACTTGCTCCCTGCGTAACCAGAGATTGGACATTCAATGTTGATTTGCCTACGAATACTCATTTGCCTTACAAGTGCATTCAAATCATAAATGTCATTAAGTGAACGTTGTATATACCCTTTGCTATATAAAATATTCGATTTATACATTTGTGTGGACTTCGTTTCATGGTGGGAAAGTGTTCATCGTATCTATATCATGTACTGTGTGGCCAGTAGTTAAAGTACATAATCGGTAGTGGTTTAATGATACCATACTTATCAATACAGTCAGGGAATTGTACCCCTCAGTTACAGAGAGGCACGAGAGAGGAGACAGAGAGAGGAGACCGAGACAGAGAGACAGAGAGAGGAGAGAGGAGACAGAGAGACAGAGAGAGGAGAGAGGAGACCGAGAGACAGAGAGAGGAGAGAGGAGACCGAGAGAGGAGACAGAGAGAGACACGAGAGAGGAGAGAGGCACGAGAGAGGAGAGAGGAGACAGAGAGAGGCATGATAGAGGAGAGAGGAGACAGATAGAGGCACGAGAGAGGAGAGAGGAGAGAGGAGACAGAGAGACAGAGAGAGGAGAGAGGAGACAGAGAGACAGAGAGAGATGAGAGGAGACAGAGAGAGGAGAGAGGAGACAGAGAGAGCAAGGAGAGGAGACAGAGAGATGAGAGAAGAGACAGAGAGAGGAGAGAGGCACGAGAGAGGAGAGAAGAGACAGAGATTGAACTAGTCTCATAATACACACACACACACACACACACACACACACACACACACACACACACACACACACACACACACACACACACACACACACACACACACACGCATTACTTAATTAAGACAACATCTGTTAGTTAAAAAGAAAAGCTAGTTAAAAGCTGAATTAGTATTGATACTTTATATTGCTGAAAGAACATTTTACATATTGTTCAAAATGCATCAGCTCTAACATGTTCTCAATAGCCAAACACACACATTTACAAAATACAGTAAACACCGCATTTTATACAGTTCAATGTTCGTACAGTACCTCTCTTGACAATCCAGTAGTTACTGTTTTATATGCTGTAATATTTGATGTTTTATTTTATGATGATATTTTGTATGTACTTTGATATCTGTTTTGTAATCCATGTCTATGTTTAATATTAATCATTTGCTTTGGCAACATGTAGAAGTACGTCATGCCAATAAAGCCATTTGAATTGAATTGAATTGAATTGAATTGAATTTAATTGAATTGATTGCCAGACGACTGCTCTACCTCCTGAGCCACTGTCGCCCCTATTACAGTATCTAAGGAAGAATTTCCGATATTAGCATGGCATATTAGTCAAATGTGAAGACCTTTTCGGGTTTATGTGGCTTTTAAAATTATATTCATATGATTGTGATGTCAGATATGCCATCAGGCATGATTAGATCTAACATATAGAGATGTTCTTAATATTTCTCAGCAAATAACTCATTATCCTTGGGGAAAAAAGGACTAATCAACTAAAACCACGACTAATTGACTAGTGGGGGCCACCCTCATTTTAGTTTGTTTGTATACAGATGTAGGCTACGTGTGTATGTTCAGTGCATGCATTTAGTTACAGTATGTTTGGTTCTGGTTCTGGACTGAAGGCTTAGTGACGGTCAGGTCTTCTGGACTGAAGGCTCAGTGACGGTCAGGTCTTGTGGTTCTGGACTGAAGGCTCAGTGACGGTCAGGTCTTCTGGACTGAAGGCTCAGTGACGGTCAGGTCTTGTGGTTCTGGACTGAAGGCTTAGTGACGGTCAGGTCTTCTGGACTGAAGGCTTAGTGACGGTCAGGTCTTGTGGTTCTGGACTGAAGGCTCAGTGACGGTCAGGTCTTGTGGTTCTGGACTGAAGGCTCAGTGACGGTCAGGTCTTGTGGTTCTGGACTGAAGGCTTAGTGACGGTCAGGTCTTCTGGACTGAAGGCTTAGTGACGGTCAGGTCTTGTGGTTCTGGACTGAAGGCTCAGTGACGGTCAGGTCTTCTGGACTGAAGGCTTAGTGACGGTCAGGTCTTGTGGTTCTGGACTGAAGGCTCAGTGACGGTCAGGTCTTCTGGACTGAAGGCTTAGTGACGGTCAGGTCTTGTGGTTCTGGACTGAAGGCTCAGTGACGGTCAGGTCTTGTGGTTCTGGACTGAAGGCTTAGTGACGGTCAGGTCTTGTGGTTCTGGACTGAAGGCTCAGTGACGGTCAGGTCTTCTGGACTGAAGGCTTAGTGACGGTCAGGTCTTGTGGTTCTGGACTGAAGGCTCAGTGACGGTCAGGTCTTGTGGTTCTGGACTGAAGGCTCAGTGACGGTCAGGTCTTGTGGTTCTGGACTGAAGGCTCAGTGACGGTCAGGTCTTGTGGTTCTGGGACTGACTGAGATTTTGGATCATTTGAAATTAGGACCATGTAGATGCAATGTACAATGAACGTAAAATAAGCACATGCCATTAGGGATTGAGTCCACAAGGTCCTCATTGCCGGCATGATGGAATGAGGACCATGTAGATGCAATCGCTAAATTACAAATTTGTAATTGTATGTGGTTGAGTCTACACGGTCCTCGTATTTATTTATTTTTTAAATCTTAGTTTGTGCATCTTTAATGTGTGTTGTTGAAAAGTCACACCTGTTATGGCAGTAATACCTGGGAGGGCCTTTGTTTTTATTTTACTCTGATTACAGGTATTGTGGTGATGCTGTAAGGGATGTAGCAAACCCACCCAGACTCAGTTCACCCACCCATTTTGAGCTGACATTTAATCCGTAATATAGATTATAGTAGTCATAGAATGATACGTGTTAGCTACATTAAAGTAGGGTATTTTTGAGAGAAAAAAAAGTAAAGAACACTGTTACAAAGGGTCAGATTAAACCGAATATATGTATTTATTGATTGATATATATTGCATAATATTTGTATATCGTTTGATATCCCTTGTGTATTCTTTGTACATATACACGGAATATCCCTTTAACCTACTACAGACCATAATATTTCGTTCTCTTATTGGATAGCGTTCCACCAGCGCCAGTGTCTTACCCCCAGAGTCGAGTTCAAAGCTACCGTCAAGGCTTGTCTCAACATGCCCGGTTCTGCCCAGGACTACGAGACAGGAATAAGGCTGGCACTAGATTGTTCCCCGTACATATAAATATGGCGCAGGTGAATACAGAAGTAGTTCAGTCCGCAGTCCGTTCAGTTCAGTCTTAGTAACAAGTGAAGCCTCACCCACTATGCAACGTGCGGTGAAGTAGGGCTCGTATTGCCCCAAGATAGAGTCTTGTTTATCCTAATACGTTTGTTCAACGTATCGTTCGCTCCTTACTAGTAAAAGCCTTCATCACGAGTCAAAGACCAAGTGAAGTGAGCAATTGTGTGTCTAAATAGAGCACTTATAGCCGCGTGCGAATAGGATAGTGGAGTATCAGAGCTTGGTTGAGTAACGTCAAGTTCAACTTGGTTGGTGTGAAGTACCGCGCACCGGAGGATCTACACCGGTGATTGCAGAGCCCCTTTCCGGCTGGAGTATTATTATTATTGCTTTGTACCAGGCTGGTGGAGAGGATAAGAATCGTCTACACCCACTGCTGTGGGATCTACCGTGAGGACCATCATTCGAGCCCGTCTCTATTGGAGACGCTGACCGGCTTCCACCTGTGCTGCGCGCACACTGGGATTACAGCTGTCTTTCGTCTGCCGAGCAGGGAGTAATATACCGCCTCCCGAGCAGGAGCCTATATTGAGTCCCTGTGGAACCAGACTTTGCATTAGAGCATTTGCTCCCCCTGCTGGCTTACAACCGGTAGGAACCCCCCTACCAGTATCCCCTAGATATAATTCCTAATATTCAGGTTGTATTCTTATTTTATGCGTAACCAGAGAATGGACATTCATTATTGATTTGCCTACGCACATTCCTTTGCCTTATAAGCGCATTCAAGTAAAGTATATTATGTATTCTTGTTGCTAATAAATACTTAAAGACAACTTTGTGTAGAACCGATTCATTGTGGGGAAGTGTTCTCATCATATACTCGTGTACGGTATGGCCAGTGTAATGTACATAAGACGGTAGTGGTTTAATGATACCAATACTTGATTAATACAGTCAGGGAATTGTACCCCTCAGTTACAATTGGTCCTTCGAGCCGGAGAGAATTAGCGTAATATTAATATAATATTAATATTGACATGGCCGATGATGAACACTCCACAAACGGTTCTCCTAAGCTAGATCGCCCGGAACGCAGACGGCAGCCACCTCTTCACCTAGAGGACTACGTTGTCAGTCCAATACCTAGCTTTAAAAGGAAGTTAAATACGGATAAAGTAACTAAAGCGGATAGTAAAATTATGTCCAACCCTACCGACCAGACTACCCCGCCAGTAGAGACCCTAGTGGGTTCTAACGTAACTGACCAAGCTCACGGGGGGGACCAGGAGAGACATGACATGACTTTACCCCCAGACAACGTCGACGAGGTAGTCCCCGGAGAGCTCCAGGATAAAGAAAGCCCTCCCGGGACGGAACCCGACCCACCACAAGAAGAGACGCGCACCCAGGAGATGGATCTCCTCGGTATGCGACAGGAGAACGGATCTCCAACGAGTACTGCCGGGAGCCGATCGCCTCGACCGGCGTCTTCCCCCAGCGAGGCGGACAAGATGCTGGCACAGGCACTCATCGCCACCCTGGCAGCCTCTACCGAACGCGATCGACTTCAGGGTGAACGCGATCGACTCCAAGCGCAACAGACGAGCGAGCGCGAACAAGCTGCAGACGAACGAGAGCGCCTTCACGCGCAACTCCAAGCGCAAGCCCTCCGTGAACGCGAACATTCTGCAACCGAGCGAGAGCGCTTCCAGGCGCAACAAAGGAGTGAAGACGACCGCATAAGACTGGAGACCAGACGCCTTCAGACGGAAGAGAACATTGAGAGAAGCCGCGCCGATGCACAGTGCGCCGCCGCCAATGCACAGCGCGACGCCGCCCATGCCAGCGCCAATGCGCAGCGCGACGCCGCCAATGCCCAGCGCGAAGCAGTGCGCGAAGCCGCCCATGCCCAGCGCGAGGCAGAGCGCGACCGGCTGCAGGCGCAGCTGATGGACAAATTGATCACCATGGCGACACCCCCTCTCTCCGCACGGAGCTCCCGGAGATTGTCACGACAAGGGTCTAGGACACATTCCCCTACCCGACCAAGCGACCCTGGACCCCGCCAACAGGAGGATCCTGTCCACGTCTCCGAACCCCCTCCCCAGCCGGTCCATACGAGACCCAGCAACCGGGAAGAACCGGACCACGCCGAGAGACTGAACAGAAGACTCCAGGTCCTAGCAGAGGAAGAGGAGGAGGAAGAGGAGGAATGTCAAGCCGACCAGCAGCAACGTACTCTGGACCAGGAGGCCCAGTACAGCCCAGAAGTCAGCCCCGAGGCCCTGCGCTACAAACCCCCGACTCAACTCACGGGTGAGTTTGACGCACCGCCAGCCCCGAGGAACAGCACCTGGGTACCCGGCCCTTGGTACCCACCAAGTACCAGCCCAAGACAACACGTAAGAGGAGACTCGCCTAGGAGGCCTCTCCCCAACGCTCACCGATGTGCCAGTCATCCATGGCATCGTACCTTGGCACACCGACGTTCCCGGACTTCACACACGAGAACAGAGCACAGTACACAGAGCTACGAATGTGCCTAGAGACTATGCTGTCCGACGTACCAGATGAACCGTACAAGTATGCTATCCTACTCAAGCACCTGAAGGTGCCCAGAGCGCACAATATAGCGCTGGCATATTCCAGCTCTACTACCCCATACACCGCGGCTCTAGTAGCCCTCGACCAACGTTATGGACGCATATGGGACTACGTGATACAGGAGATAAGAGACATTGACCGTCTCCCCCCAGCCAGAGACAACAGAGCATTAGATGACCTCGCTATCAAGGTACAGTCCCTGGTAGGGATGCTGGGGTCCCAAAAGGAAAAAGGGATCTATGAACTGTACGCTAACTCTAATGTAGAGAGGATACTAGAGAAGCTCCCTCCCGCCCGACAAGAGCGCTTCAGGCGGCAGAGAGACCACCGCGACCCCAACGGCCCAGAGGCATCCCTCCTAGACCTATCTGAGTTCCTCGCCAGGGAGGTCAGTAGCCTACGACTCGACACGTTCGTATGGAGTGGACCAAGCCCAAGACCAGGACCTCGGGGATCAACAGATAACCGTCGGACCATACGCACCATCAGAAGGGACCAGAAGACCATAAAAGGTGAAAAGGTCTCCTTCACGATGGCAGCGGTGGACCAGCCCGAGAAGCAGTATAGTATAACCAACGTCTTCACCAGCACGACATAGGCCTGTCTCAGTACACCTACCCCATCCCACAGCTGATGGCTAAGTATGTGCACCTACGTCAACTACCTATACCGCTTATCGACGGCGCCACACCGACCCTGCTCATCGGCTCCGACCACGCGGACCTCATTCTCCCAATTGAGGCGGCCCACATCGGACCCAAAGGATGCCCAGTCGCGGTTCGGACCCGACTGGGATGGACGCTCCAGGGCCCCCTCTACGGACTTGACAGTCAACCCACGTCTACACGCTGCCTACACACAAAGGCGAGCGACACCGGCCACTCCCTCGTACAGCAGAGGCTATTGACATTAAGCGAGAGGCCCGTGAGAGAACCGTGGGCACCAGAGGGAGTTCGGAACTCCACCCCCCTCAGCTGCGCTTCAGACGTAGCTGACCTCGAACCCAGCACCCCAAGCGACTCCTTGACGGGGCGGCCGGGACCGGGTTCTCCTCAGACGGGGTACAGAGCAAACAAGAGAAACAGACGGAGGAGGAGGCACAGCCAAGCACAGATCAAAGCAGTCTCAGGCCCGCTTCCTCCTAAGCCCCCCTTCATCCCGTCCAGTCGTCATGACCATAGACCAGTCACTACCCCGAGCTGCGTGGCCGGCTGGCCGCGTAAGCAAAGTGACCACTGGTGCCGACGGAAAGGTCAGAGTGGCAGAATTGCTCGTCCAAGGGCGGACCTACAACCGACCCGTGGCGAGGCTGATAGAGTCGCCAAGGCTCCCCGACTCGCTTAATGACGACCATGACCCCTGACTTTGTGAACTGCCCGACCCCTCACAACAGACATTGAGTAGTGGACAGTGCGGTTAATCTGTCTCTGTTTAGCTAATTAGGTGGGACTAATTAGGAGGCGGCTGTTACAAAGGGTCAGATTAAACCGAATATATGTATTTATTGATTGATATATATTGCATAATATTTGTATATCGTTTGATATCCCTTGTGTATTCTTTGTACATATACACGGAATATCCCTTTAACCTACTACAGACCATAATATTTCGTTCTCTTATTGGATAGCGTTCCACCAGCGCCAGTGTCTTACCCCCAGAGTCAAGTTCAAAGCTACCGTCAAGGCTTGTCTCAACATGCCCGGTTCTGCCCAGGACTACGAGACAGGAATAAGGCTGGCACTAGATTGTTCCCCGTACATATAAATATGGCGCAGGTGAATACAGAAGTAGTTCAGTCCGCAGTCCGTTCAGTTCAGTCTTAGTAACAAGTGAAGCCTCACCCACTATGCAACGTGCGGTGAAGTAGGGCTCGTATTGCCCCAAGATAGAGTCTTGTTTATCCTAATACGTTTGTTCAACGTATCGTTCGCTCCTTACTAGTAAAAGCCTTCATCACGAGTCAAAGACCAAGTGAAGTGAGCAATTGTGTGTCTAAATAGAGCACTTATAGCCGCGTGCGAATAGGATAGTGGAGTATCAGAGCTTGGTTGAGTAACGTCAAGTTCAACTTGGTTGGTGTGAAGTACCGCGCACCGGAGGATCTACACCGGTGATTGCAGAGCCCCTTTCCGGCTGGAGTATTATTATTATTGCTTTGTACCAGGCTGGTGGAGAGGATAAGAATCGTCTACACCCACTGCTGTGGGATCTACCGTGAGGACCATCATTCGAGCCCGTCTCTATTGGAGAGGCTGACCGGCTTCCACCTGTGCTGCGCGCACACTGGGATTACAGCTGTCTTTCGTCTGCCGAGCAGGGAGTAATATACCGCCTCCCGAGCAGGAGTCTATATTGAGTCCCTGTGGAACCAGACTTTGCATTAGAGCATTTGCTCCCCCTGCTGGCTTACAACCGGTAGGAACCCCCCTACCAGTATCCCCTAGATATAATTCCTAATATTCAGGTTGTATTCTTATTTCATGCGTAACCAGAGAATGGACATTCATTATTGATTTGCCTACGCACATTCCTTTGCCTTATAAGCGCATTCAAGTAAAGTATATTATGTATTCTTGTTGCTAATAAATACTTAAAGACAACTTTGTGTAGAACCGATTCATTGTGGGGAAGTGTTCTCATCATATACTCGTGTACGGTATGGCCAGTATAATGTACATAAGACGGTAGTGGTTTAATGATACCAATACTTGATTAATACAGTCAGGGAATTGTACCCCTCAGTTACAAACACCCTTCCAGGTATTAAAGCTTTCATACAACGGTAACCATCACTATAGCATGTGACCTGAAAAATCTTCTTCAACATAGTGAATTCCAGGAGAGAACTAGAAATATGTTAGTTATCTTCCTGCTGGTTGCCATGAATAGTTTGCTCAGCATAGGGTGACTTGAAGGGCCAAGGACCAAAGCATGTTACTGTAATTGGATAACATTTTTAATTATTTATTTATCTTTTATTATTTTTAACAGATTCAGATTCAGATTCAGAGTTTAATTTGACACATGGAAGTAATATAAATCATACAGTTATCATACAAAAACATAAATCCAGTTTTACCATGGGCAAAATGAGCAGGAAGAAGAATAAATCTTATAATTACCTGCCCTCTATTCCTGAACTAAACAAGTAACACTTGATGGTCGGCGTTAGGGCTGCAACTAATGACTAATTTGGTAGTCGACTAATCTGCCGATTATTTTTTCGATTAGTCGACTAATCGAAAACCAATGTAAACAACACATTTTTTTTTTTTTTTTAATTACCTATCTTTGTGAAAGTGGCTCCTCAGCTCTGGTCCAGCTGAAGACAGAGCAGAGGAACAGATTGGACATTGAGCATGACCTCAGAGTTGCTTGTCTACCATCACCCCAGACTTTGAGACTCTTGTCAGGACCAAACAACAACATCATAACATGATGATCCCATAGCAAATTAAAATAATGACTCATGAAACATTTGAATTTGGATCTTTAAGCCACTTTAAATGAAACAATACAGCAATCACTCATAACAAGATAAATAAATTAAATAATACAAATTAAAGTGGAAGTGTACTTTAAATAACTTTTGTTTGCTGTGTGTGAGAGGAGTCCGTGTGTGTGTGTATGTGTGTGTGTCTTACTCTGATCGCTGTGTGAGTGAGAGGAGTGTGTGTACTGTGTAATTTGTGTGTGTGTCTTACTCTGATCGCTGTGTGAGTGAGAGGTGTGTACTGTGTAATTTGTGTATGTGTGTGTGTCTTACTCTGATCGCTGTGTGTGAGTGAGAGGAGTGTGAATGTGTGTGTGTCTTACTCTGATCGCTGTGTGTGAGAGAGAGGAGTGTGAATGTGTGTGTGTCTTACTCTGATCGCTGTGTGTGAGTGAGAGGAGTGTGTATGTGTGTGTGTCTTACTCTGATCGCTGTGTGTGAGTGAGAGGAGTGTGTATGTGTGTGTCTTACTCTGATCGCTGTGTGTGAGTGAGAGGAGTGCGTGTGTAATGTATTGTGTGTCTACTCTAGTCTGATCATCATCTCCTGCAGGGGAACAATGTTTTCAATGTCCAAAATTTGCTATGGGATCAGCATGTTATGATGTTGTCTGGAACCCTGAGAAGCCACTCTCACAAAGATAGGCAGTGCACAAAAAAAAAAAAAAAAAAAAAAAAAATTAAATTAAATAAAGTTTTTTTTTTTTTTTTTTTTTTTAATGACTAATCAACGCAACAATTTCTCGTCGATGATTTTTTATAATCGACGTCGTCGATTATGTCGACTAATCGTTGCAGCCCTAGTCGGCGTACAACCTCATTTACACAAAATAATAATTCATACAATATGCAAAGAAACAAACAATTCACAGATTAAACAAGGGGGAAAAAAGGGAAGAAAGACAAGAAAATATCTCACTATTCAGATTCATAATAATTTGATTAATGACTAAATATTTTATTTTTATAATTATTTTTAAATTGACAAATATTATTACACCCCTTAAGATCGCTATGGAGAGAATTCCACAATTTTACACCAATAACTGAAGGACACATCTGTTTAAGTGTGGTACGTGCAAACTGATGTTTAAATTTTTATTTCCTCCTACTAAACTCACTTTAGTAATAGTTTAGTAGTTTAGTATGTCTTAGGTTAATGTGTTTGTACCTTGCAACACCATGTTATCCAGTCATCCTGGCCTGTCACATCTAATCATGATAGATCCTTCATGTAGTACCTACAGGTGAAGTGATGTTAGACCGGCAGCCACGCTCCAACTTGAAAGATATATCAGTGTGCTCATCTACACCGTCTCGGGCCAGGGGGAAGGATGAAGGTCATTGTGGAGACAGGGGGAAGGATGAAGGTCATTGTGGAGACAGGGGGAAGGATGAAGGTCATTGTGGAGACAGGGGGAAGGATGAAGGTCATTGTGGAGACAGGGGGAAGGATGAAGGTCATTGTGGAGACAGGGGGAAGGATGAAGGTCATTGTGGAGACAGGGGGAAGGATGAAGGTCATTGTGGAGACAGGGGGAAGGAATATCTGCACACTGGATGATAATAATAATAATAATAATAATAATAATAATAATAATAATAATAATAATAATAATAATAATAATAATAATAATAAATAATTAATTGCATTTATATATCTGTATCGGTTTTCAAAAAAAAAATATATTTTTTTTTACATTTCTATAACCTTTATTTACCCAGGCAAGCAAGTAAGAACAAATTCTCATTTTATTTATTGTCAAAAGTATGCATAATGTTGTGTTAATTCCACAACAAGAGATATGTAATGTTAATTACCTGAAATTATTCCGTTTTTATCGAGCATCCCTACCGGTTACCCCTTTCACTGTGACAATACAGAAGGTTAGCATCCGCGGAGCTAATGACGGAGCATTGCCGTCGGTTGTGTGATAGTAAAGGGTTAACCTTCTGTCGTGTGGCAGTGAAAGAGTTAAACAATGCTGCTTAGTATTGGGAGCTGTAGCACGGAGTGTGTGGGTGTTCCTCGACGCAGGTGTGTCAGAGCGAAGCATGAATGAATGAATGAATGAATGAATGAAAACTTTATTTAACAGATTGCAGAATGGGTACAATACAGTACGGCTCAATACACACAATTGTTAAGGGGATGCAGACCTGAGAAAGACGTTTGTCTTGTTTCCATCAGGGTCCCCCATTTTCAATTCATATAGACATTTATGACATACACAACATACATGACATTTATGGCATAGGGACATATAGGTATTTAGTACTGATACATTTGTGACATAAATGGTATTCAAATATACAGTACTGTTACCCCTAGATCCTGTCAGAGTATATACATATGATGGGGAGGGGACTGTACATTAGGAGGGGGTGGGTGGGTGGGAGAGAGATATACATACGGCGGGGAGGGAATATAAGCATGCGGTGGGGAGGAGACTGTCTATTAGGAGGTGGTGGGGGTTTTGGGCATTTACGGTGGCCAGTTTTCGAATTGCAGCCTCCCGTAGGTGCTCTTTAAGAGCGGTTTTGAATGTGGGTAGGGATTCACATTCCTTTACAGCTTTAGGTAGGGCGTTCCACATTGATGTGGCATAATTGCGAAACGTATTTAGTCCCTTGTTTGAGCCGAATCTGGGTTTAACATGATTTGTTGAGCTTCCTCTGGTGTAGTGGTTGTGGTATTCACTGACCTTTGGGAAGTATTTTGACATGTACATGGGTACCTTGGTCGTATAGTGTATCTTGTAGACCAGGCCCATTGCAAGTTGCTGTACTCTGTCGTCTACTCTAAGCCATCCTAGGTTGTCAAAGTGGGCAGGGGTGAGGTGGGTTCTGGGGGTAAGGTCAAGTAGTAGTCTGACCAGTTTGTTTTGTGATGTTTGTAATTTTGTTTTAAGCGCCTTTGAGGTGCTTTGGTACCATGAGGTGCACGCATAGTCGTAGTACCCTTGAATGAGTGCTCCTGCCAGAGTCTTCAGGGTATTCTTGTTTACCAGAGAGGAGATCCGGTACAAGAATCTAGTTCGTTGGTTGACTTTTTTTATTACATTGGATGCCATTTTGTCACAGGAAAGATTTGCCTCTAGGATGGAACCCAGGTAGGTAATTTCGTCTTTCCTTGTGACAATATTGTCACCCACTGCAACTGAGAAGCCGTCGGTCTTGCTGAGTTTGTTATTTGAACCGAAGAGAATGGACTCTGTTTTGCCCATGTGTAATGATAGTTTGTTATCAGCGAGCCATATGCAGATTTTGCCTAGTTCCGAGCTGAGGGTTTTTTCAACCTGCAACTTGTTCTTGTCAGAGACCAGCAGGGCTGAGTCGTCCGCAAACAGTCTCTAGGATGGAAGGAGAGGGAAACTCAACATTCCTTCAACTAACATTCCGTTGAAGGGAATGGATGGTGTGTTGCGAGAGAGCGGTGTGGCGGAATCCTTTCATCTCGAGAGCAGATAAAAGATATAGATATATACACAATCTCCCTCAGCGCCCGGCAAGGTCGAATGGAATCCAATTCAAACAAATACATTGTATAGCTTTGGGGTTTATTATTATGATTCTTGTTTTTTCTTTTTAAGAGAGTGCAAATAGATTAAAGCATACATATGAGTCACGTGTACAGTGAGATACACAAAGTAAATCGACCAGTTCCGCCTAGTTTGTCTGGTCTGCCATCAGATTCAATAGAGGAGAGAGAGAGAGAGAGAGAGAGAGACATCTTCCTACCGAATCGAATTATGAGAGATTCTCCATGTATAGGTTTTGTCAATGTAAACAATTTTCAAACAAAGAAATCTCCTTGAACATAGAGCGGGACATGTCTAAGGCAAATTTCCTCAGGGACAGATAAAGATCTTGAGAATGAGAATGAGAGAGAGAGAGCGAGAGAGAGAGAGAGAGAGAGAGAGAGAGAGAGAGAGAGAGAGAGAGAGAGAGAGAGAGAGAGAGAGAGAGAGAGAGAGAGGGGGGGGGGAGAGAGGGAGAGAGAGAGAGAGGGGGGGGGGAGAGAGAGAGAGAGAGACACACACACACACACACACACACACACACTCACACACAGGTCAGGAGGTCAGGAGAGTGATGAGGTAAAGTCGTCCCTGTCAATAACAGAGCGGTGGGAGTAAGTTACACAGACAGGGCTTGACGTTGACACCTGCCCACCTGCCCAGGGCTAGTGAAAATGCTGAGTGGCTAGTGACTTTGGAAAACCACTAGCCACAGTGGCTAGTGAGCCAAAAGGTTAACGTCAAGCCCTGCATAGGTGTGTCAATGATATTCACGATGATGTTCACGGCGTTTGGAGCAATAATATAATTGCTAGGTTCAACACAGCCAAGGCATAGGTGTGTCAATGATAATGTTCACAGCGTTTGGAGCAACAATGTAATTGCTAGGTTCAACACAACTCTTCCACATCTACACCCTCCATCTTGTCCCAGTCAGCCGTTGCCCCAACTGGAGCTCCTTTTGCAGCTGAGTCACTGGTCGCAGCCCAGGTGGCCAAAAAGTTCCGGCCCATTAATGGCCTGTATCCGGCAGGCCGGAAGAAATTAGTCGGCCCAAGTCCGGCTGCCAGAGTCGGCCAAGTAGGCGGCAATGACTGACTGGCCGATTCCGGCCCGAGTACACTGGGCCAGGTCCGGGGTTGCCGGAAGCGGTGAACGTCCGGATTGGCCGAGTAGGCGGCAATGACTGACTGGCCGATTCCGGCCCGAGTACACTGGGCCATGTCCGGGGTTGCCGGAAGCGGTGAACGTCGGGTTGCCTAAAGCAGCCCAGATGCGACCCACACACACTGGGCCAGGTTTGGTTGCCCGAAGCCTAGCCGACACTGCCAATGCAATGGTACTACACAGTAAATTCCGCAGAGTACATTTGACTCAAACTGAGTACATTTGATTCAAACTGAGTAAAGAAATTTTACTCAGTTTGAGTGAAATGTACTCAGTTTGAGTCAAATTTACTTTGCGGAATTTACTGTGTACCCAGTATTCTGCCAGAGCTACTCCACTATCTGCCTATGACCATACATTACCGGAAATACAGTAGGAAATGGTTGATTAGTAATACAATGCCACATATTTAAGGACCCTTCCCTTTACCAATGGAGTATTGGCATGTCCCGCATTGAACAATTCAGAAGTTTACATGCCGTCTCCTACCTCACTGAAATATATTCTCAGTGTATGTGCACATTGTACACAATATACACCATTCTGCAGTGAAGCTCAAATATCAAGTAAAGTAACAATTACCCCCATACATGCTACTTTTTCCAGTTAAAAATGACAACTTGAATAGATATTTAAACATTTATTAACAAAAAAATATCACATCCTCCTCTCTGAACCCAACGACAAAGCCTCCAATGAAATTAACCCATTGTTCCCCTGCAACAGCTTCTCCCACAGGGGATCTTTGATTAAACACCTGCTATCAGAAGAATATAGACAGTCAGAAAAAAAGTTCAGTTTACTACTTAAGTACATTTAAAAGTAAAAACTTTGACTTTTACTCAAGTGTGTACTTTCACTTAAACTTTCATGTTAGTCTAGCTTAGCAAATTTTTTTAGGAGAATTAATACAAAAACGAGTGATATGGCCGTTCAGTTGTAAATGAAAGCCTGCATTTAGTAAGACGTTGTTTATAAATGTCTTTTGGTTTAGTTATGAATGAATGACAGCATCTCTATAGCACAGCTCTATTACTAGGACATAAAGTGCTTTGGAATGACTGTATACATCATTCACAACGGGTGGCCCAGCAGGAATCAAACTCCTAACCGTGACAGTGTTAGTGCCATGCTCGGAGTGCCAAGCACAAGACCCAATGTTATGCGGGGCTCTGCTCATAGGCGGGCGGCTCGTGGCGTGGCTCGTAGTCCTGGTTGTAGAAGCAACCGTCGCCCTCCATGGAGACCCCCCTCCCCGCGTCACCCCAGCGAGGTGGCGGGTGGTGACCCTGACGAGGTGAGCCATGGTGGGGTGGCGGGGGGCCGGCAGGGGGAGGCCCCTGGGGGGGGCTCCGGAGAAAAGCGCCAGGGGGCCGGGCCGGGAGGCGCCCCTGGGGCACCCCGGGAGGCGTGGGCATAGCCTTACGGACCACGGGGGAATAGGTGACGTGGGGGCGTAGCGTGGCGGGGGTCTGGGGGAGCTGTCGCCGGCCCCGGCGAGGCGTGCTGGTCCCCGACGTGGAGGGGACGGGACTTCCACTCACTGCCCTACACGAAAAGTGAAAAAGGCAAATAAAAAGAACGAACCACAAATTCAACGACAGAAGAGAAGAGGATGAGATAGAGAGAGAGAAGAGAGAGAGAGAGAGAGAGAGAAGAGAGAGAAGGAAAGCAAGATAACAAAATACAACAAGAGCCAGTATGGAAGCAAATGAGTGACAGAAGTATTTGAATTTGATCAGACACCGAATTTATAGCATTGAAAATAATTACTTTGAAAACATGTATCTGAATTGAATTTATAGCATTGAAAATAATTACTTTGAAAACATGTATCTGAATTTTTTCAGACACCAAATTTAAAGCATTGAAAATAATTACTTTGAAAACATGTATCTGATTTTTGAATTTTATCAGACACCGAATTTATAGCATTGAAAATAATTACTTTGAAAACATGTATCTGAATTTTTTCAGACACCGAATTTATAGCATTGAAAATAATTACTTTGAAAACATGTATCTGAATTTTTTCAGACACCGAATTTATAGCATTGAAAATAATTACTTTGAAAAATGTATCTGAATTTTTTCAGACACCGAATTTATAGCATTGAAAATAATTACTTTGAAAATCATGTATCTGAATTTGTTTGCTCCGAATTTACCTATGTGAAATAAAAATTCAATGTAAAAAATTCGAATGTATAATAAAATTCAATGTAAAAAGATTCGATGCATAATTGCGGTGTATAAAATTCGATGTAAAAAACCATCATCCGGGCTACCCAGACAGGATAAGCAATCGCGCCTGGATGCAATCGAATTGACTTCTGGCCTATCACTGCACGGCTTTGTCAGTCATGTGATCACACCAACCCGGGAGAAAGATGGCGGTATATATACATACGTTGGGGGGAGAATATACATACGGTGGGGAGGAGACTGTACATTAGGAGGGGGTGGGTGGGAGAGAAATATACATACGGTGGGGAGAGAATATATACATACGGTGGGGAGGAGACTGTACATTAGGAGGGGGTGGGAGAAAATATATACATACGGTGGGGAGGAGACTGTACATTAGGAGGGGGTGGGTGGGAGAGAAATATACATACGGTGGGGAGAGAATATATACATACGGTGGGGAGGAGACTGTATATTAGGAGGGGGTGGGAGAGAAATATACATATGGTGGGGAGAGAATATATACATATACGGTGGGAGGAGACTGTACATTAGGAGGGGGTGGGAGAAAATATATACATACGGTGGGGAGGAGACTGTACATTAGGAGGGGGTGGGTGGGAGAGAAATATACATACGGTGGGGAGAGAATATATACATACGGTGGGGAGGAGACTGTATATTAGGAGGGGGTGGGAGAGAAATATACATACGGTGGGGAGAGAATATATACATACGGTGGGGAGGAGACTGTATATTAGGAGGGGGTGGGAGAGAAATATACATATGGTGGGGAGAGAATATATACATACGGTGGGGAGGAGACTGTACATTAGGAGGGGGTGGGAGAGAATATATACATACGGTAGGGAGGAGACTGTACATTACGAGGGGGTGGGAGAGAAATATACATATGGTGGGGAGAGAATATATACATATGGTGGGGAGAGAATATATACATACGGTGGGGAGGAGACTGTACATTAGGAGGGGGTGGGTGGGTGAGAGAGAAAATACATATGGTGGGGAGAGAATATATACATACGGTGGGGAGAAGACTGTACATTAGGAGGGGGTGGGAGAGAAATATACATATGGTGGGGAGAGAATATATACATATGGTGGGGAGAGAATATATACATACGGTGGGGAGGAGACTGTACATTAGGAGGGGGTGGGTGGGTGGGAGAGAAATATACATATGGTGGGGAGAGAATATATACATACGGTGGGGAGGAGACTGTCTATTATATGTATATTTCTCTCCCAACCACCCCCTCCTAATGTACAGTCTCCTCCCCACTGTATGTATATATTCTCTCCCCATCATATGTATATATTCTCTCCCCCACCGTTCTCTTGGTGTAAAAAGTTTAAGACCAGGGTGAGGCCAGGCTATGGATGGCTTTGAAGGTGAGTAGTGTTTTGAAGTTAATGCGTTCCTTGATCGGGAGCCAGTGGAGGGAGTGGAGGACAGGAGTGATGTGTTCGCGGGACCGGGTGTTAGTGAGGAGGCGGGCAACTGAGTTTTGGACCATCTGCAGTTTATGGAGGGAGCGGGAGGTGATGCCAGTGAGGAGGGAGTTACAGTAGTCCAGGAGGGAAAAGATGAAGGCGTGTATGAGGGATTCAGCAGCAGGGGGTAGAGGCAGTGACGGATTTTGGCAATGTTGCGGAGGTGAAAATATGAAGTTTTGACAATGGAGCGGACATGGGGTCAAATGAGAGGGTGGGGTCGAGGATGACACAGAGGTTGCGGACTAGGGGGGAGGGGGTGATGGTGGAGTCATTGATGGTGAGTGTGATGTAATACAATAATTTATACTGTAGCATTACAAACCATTTGACAGCCAGGTCCTGCACCTCCGTTCTTGTCCTCTAGGAGCCATCGCAGCATGGCCAAGACCTTCCTCATCCAGCATACTGTCCGGGTGTAACTTATTGCCAGCGGAAGAGTGCAAGAATGCTTCCGCATTCGTCACCGCACGCCAGTACGGTAATGCGCCTTTCCTTTCGCCCCGCTCAGACAAATGCATGTAGTACATTGCAACACAACGCAGCATTTCCGCGGCTGTCTTTAACTAGCAGGACGCTAGTGGGCTAGTCGCTAAAATATATAATTGTACCAACACAGATATTAGGCAGTACACACATTGTCCTGCAATACATGTACAGTGAATGCACAGCTACATTCGCCATATATTTCTATCGCTGCTGCGGTCTATAGTGAAATGCAATATTATTATTATTATTGTAAAGATTATCATTACAATCGCAGCCTGGAGGCAATGTTACAAGTGTACGAGGGTTGTGTGCAAAGAGCACAGCCTCTCAATTTGCACAACGTGCACAAAATAATAATTGTAATGATCTTTACAATAATAATAATATTGCATTTCACTGTAGACCGCAGCAGCGATAGAAATATATGGCGAATGTAGCTGTGCATTCACTGTACATGTATTGCAGGACAATGTGTGTACTGCCTAATATCTGTGTTGGTACAATTATATATAAAACGATATATATATTTGAGCGACTAGCCCACTAGCGAGGCAACCTCCTGCACCATCGCAGCAGCGCCGAGCGTGGTGATACAAGCGGGCTGCTCTGAGGAAAGGAGCCCCTTCACGCTAGTGGGCTAGTCGCTCAAATATATATCGTTTTATATATAATTGTACCAACACAGATATTAGGCAGTACACACATTGTCCTGCAATACATGTACAGTGAATGCACAGCTACATTCGCCATATATTTCTATCGCTGCTGCGGTCTACAGTGAAATGCAATATTATTATTATTGTAAAGATCATTACAATTATTATTTTGTGCACGTTGTGCAAATTGAGAGGCTGTGCTCTTTGCACACAACCCTCGTACACTTGTAACATTGCCTCTCCAGGCTGCGATTGTAATGATAATCTTTACAATAATAATAATAATAATAATATTGCATTTCACTGTAGACCGCAGCAGCGATAGAAATATATGGCGAATGTAGCTGTGCATTCACTGTATGTATTGCAGGACAATGTGTGTACTGCCTAATATCTGTGTTGGTACAATTATATATAAAACGATATATATTTTAGCGACTAGCCCACTAGCGTCCTGCTAGTTAAAGACAGCCGAGGTTGAGTAGTTTCTTCTGATATCACTTTCAAACTCCAAGTGATTCATTGCAATGTACGCGGAAATGCTGCGTTGTGTTGCAATGTACTACATGCATTTGTCTGAGCGGGGCGAAAGGAAAGGCGCATTACCGTACTGGCGTGCGGTGACGAATGCGGAAGCATTCTTGCACTCTTCCGCTGGCAATAAGCTACACGCATACTGTCCTTCTGAAGCTCTGAAGTCATTAGTGGCCATGAACCTAAAGAGAGAGAGCGAGAATACGTTAGTAGATAGTCTAAGGCCAGTGATTCTCAATATTATTTTGCATATCTAGGACCTCTAATTTAGTCCATGTCATGCACATCTACATAAAATATACTGTAGCATTACAAACCATTTGACAGCCAGGTCCAGCACCTCTCCGTTCTTGTCTTCTAGGAGCCATCGCAGCATGGCCAAGACCTTCCTCATCCAGCATACTGTCCTTCTGAAGGTCTGAAGTCATTAGTGGCCATGAACCTAGAGAGAGCGAGAATACGTTAGTAGATAGTCTAAGGCCAGTGATTCTCAATATTATTTTGCATATCTAGGACCTCTAATTTAGTCCATGTCATGCACATCTACATAAAATATACTCTAGCATTACAAACCATTTGACAGCCAGGTCCAGCACCTCTCCGTTCTTGTCTTCTAGGAGCCATCGCAGCATGGCCAAGACCTTCCTCATCCAGCATACTGTCCTTCTGAAGGTCTGAAGTCATTAGTGGCCATGAACCTAGAGAGAGCGAGAATACGTTAGTAGATAGTCTAAGGCCAGTGATTCTCAATATTATTTTGCATATCTAGGACCTCTAATTTAGTCCATGTCATGCACATCTACATAAAATATACTGTAGCATTACAAACCATTTGACAGCCAGGTCCAGCACCTCTCCGTTCTTGTCTTCTAGGAGCCATCGCAGCATGGCCAAGACCTTCCTCATCCAGCATACTGTCCTTCTGAAGGTCTGAAGTCATTAGTGGCCATGAACCTAGAGAGAGCGAGAATACGTTAGTAGATAGTCTAAGGCCAGTGATTCTCAATATTATTTTGCATATCTAGGACCTCTAATTTAGTCCATGTCATGCACATCTACATAAAATATACTCTAGCATTACAAACCATTTGACAGCCAGGTCCAGCACCTCTCCGTTCTTGTCTTCTAGGAGCCATCGCAGCATGGCCAAGACCTTCCTCATCCAGCATACTGTCCTTCTGAAGGTCTGAAGTCATTAGTGGCCATGAACCTAGAGAGAGCGAGAATACGTTAGTAGATAGTCTAAGGCCAGTGATTCTCAATATTATTTTGCATATCTAGGACCTCTAATTTAGTCCATGTCATGCACATCTACATACTGTAGCATCCATCAACACAGGATGACCCTTTCCAGCTGTTGAAATGAAAGTCCCAGATTGAAAAGTATATATATACACAGTCACACACACAATAAAACATTGTATACATCACTTACAAGCATGACCACTTGAAGATCTTGAAGACTTGGTAGATCTTGACCGTCTTGGGAGAGAGAGAGAGAAGGCATTACAGGATGACTCTTTGAAAATGATGTCCCAGATTAAAAAGTATATATTATATATACACAGTCACACACACAATAAAAACCACAACCACTTGAAGTATACGGGTAGTTGTTATTGAGCTGTCTTCTGCTTTCATGTCGTTGTTGAGAGACAGCACTGTAACAGTATTTGCTACATTAACAATGAAATTATATATTTTATAATTAAATTAAACCATGAAAGATCTGCGTGATATGCATTGGTTAGCTAACGTCAGTATTCTACAGTCTAGGCCTGCTAGCAGTAGTGCTTGTATTACAGATCCCGCCAGTTTCATAATATCGAGCAAATAACGTTACAGTAGACTAGTCACTGAAACACAGACTAAACAGCATTTATATCAGCAGCACGCATTACTTATAAATAATAAAATATATGTGTTGCACAATTACCCGAGATGAGAACAGTTGGTGACAACGTGAGGCTCTGCCTGTAGCAGTGTATGTAGCCTATATATGTGTTGCACAATTACCTGAGATGAGAACAGTTGGTGACAACGTGAGGCTCTGCCTGTAGCAGTGTATGTAGCCTATATAGCTAACGTGAGCTCGCGCTACACTCAGTGTATGTAGCATAGATATCTATAGATATCTGTGTTCTATAGATATCTATGGTATGTAGCCTATATAGCTAACGTGAGCTCGCGGCCTCGCGCTACACTCAGTGTATGTAGAGCTAGTAGCTAACGTGAGCTCGCGCTACACTCAGTGTATGTAGCCTATATAGCTAACGTGAGCTCGCGGCCTCACGCTACACTCAGTGTATGTAGAGCTAGTAGCTAACGTGAGCTCGCGCTACACTCACTGAAACACAGACTAAGACATTTATATTAGCGGTATTACTTATAAATAATCAAAAATATCTGCATAAATTACCTGAGATGAGAAGAAATGCAACCGTGTCATACTGGTCTGGTCTGACTGTGCCGCGCGCGACGCCGTCAATTCAAAATTTCAAAAACCACAATGCATTGTGGGGACCCCCCCCCCCCCACAATGCAACGCAGCTGTTAGTCAGTGTTGCCAAATGACAATTATTATTTATATTATTTTATATAACAGTTACTCAATCAACTTGCTTTATGCCTACAATCTCTCTGACAAATCTCAATGGCACAAGAATAACTTAAAATAATAATAATAATAATAATAATAATAATAATAATAATAATAATAATAATAATAATAATAATAATAATAATAATAATAATAATAATAGCTCTCTTTTCAAGTAAAATAATATGAAATAATGTTCGAATTAATACATCTTTAACAAATTATAGGCAGTATAGTATTTGTTTCAAGTTTAAAGTTCAATAACTTCGTTTTTATATACGTTACAGTGAAAATGTTGGTTTTGATTGATTGATTGATTGATTGATTGATTGATTGATTGATTGATTGAAAACTTTATTAACAGATTGCAGAATGGGTACAATACAGTACAGCTCAATACATACAATTGTTAAGGGCATGCAGACCAGAGAAAGACGTTCGTCTTGTTTACATCAGGGACCCCCATTTTCAATTCATCATAACATGACATGTGACATACAGATAGACACTTCTATACATTTATGACATACCAGATTTGCAAATACAGTAGGCCTACTGTTTGTGATACAAAAAGAGTCTAGAAAAGAGCCTAGGATTTACTAACCTAGTGTGCTGGTCCAGCTTTAACAAATTATCTCTGTATCTTTTCAATGTAAATAATAAATCAGTAACCAGTATTGTTATGTTAGCGTACTGAGCTGCGGTTAAAGGCCTTAACCACAGGTTAAAGGCCTTAACCACAGTTGTTATGTTAGCTACTGAGCTGCTGCAGGCCTTAACCACAGTATTATGTTAGCTATGAGCTGCTAACTATAGAGGCCATAACCACAGTATTACATATACTCTTGTTAGCTTTATGAGGCTACATCAACACGCTCCTATGAGTGCAGCATATGCAGCTTTATGAGGCTACATCAACATCCTATGAGTGCAGCTATAATATTAGCTTTATGAGGCTACATCAACATGCAGGCTCCTATGAGTGCAGCTATTTAAAGGCCTTAACCACAGTTGTTATGTTAGCTACTGAGCTGCTGGTTAAAGGCCTTAACTACAGTGTTGTTATGTTAGCTACTGAGCTGCTGGTTAAAGGCCTTAACTACAGTGTTGTTATGTTAGCTACTGAGCTGCTGCAGGCCTTAACCACAGTATTATGTTAGCTATGAGCTGCTAACTATAGAGGCCATAACCACAGTATTACATATACTCTTGTTAGCTTTATGAGGCTACATCAACACGCTCCTATGAGTGCAGCATATGCAGCTTTATGAGGCTACATCAACATCCTATGAGTGCAGCTATAATATTAGCTTTATGAGGCTACATCAACATGCAGGCTCCTATGAGTGCAGCTATTTAAAGGCCTTAACCACAGTTGTTATGTTAGCTACTGAGCTGCTGGTTAAAGGCCTTAACTACAGTGTTGTTATGTTAGCTACTGAGCTGCTGGTTAAAGGCCTTAACTACAGTGTTGTTATGTTAGCTACTGAGCTGCTGCAGGCCTTAACCACAGTATTATGTTAGCTATGAGCTGCTAACTATAGAGGCCATAACCACAGTATTACATATACTCTTGTTAGCTTTATGAGGCTACATCAACACGCTCCTATGAGTGCAGCATATGCAGCTTTATGAGGCTACATCAACATCCTATGAGTGCAGCTATAATATTAGCTTTATGAGGCTACATCAACATGCAGGCTCCTATGAGTGCAGCTATTTAAAGGCCTTAACCACAGTTGTTATGTTAGCTACTGAGCTGCTGGTTAAAGGCCTTAACTACAGTGTTGTTATGTTAGCTACTGAGCTGCTGGTTAAAGGCCTTAACTACAGTGTTGTTATGTTAGCTACTGAGCTGCTGCAGGCCTTAACCACAGTATTATGTTAGCTATGAGCTGCTAACTATAGAGGCCATAACCACAGTATTACATATACTCTTGTTAGCTTTATGAGGCTACATCAACACGCTCCTATGAGTGCAGCATATGCAGCTTTATGAGGCTACATCAACATCCTATGAGTGCAGCTATAATATTAGCTTTATGAGGCTACATCAACATGCAGGCTCCTATGAGTGCAGCTATTTAAAGGCCTTAACCACAGTTGTTATGTTAGCTACTGAGCTGCTGGTTAAAGGCCTTAACTACAGTGTTGTTATGTTAGCTACTGAGCTGCTGGTTAAAGGCCTTAACTACAGTGTTGTTATGTTAGCTACTGAGCTGCTGCAGGCCTTAACCACAGTATTATGTTAGCTATGAGCTGCTAACTATAGAGGCCATAACCACAGTATTACATATACTCTTGTTAGCTTTATGAGGCTACATCAACACGCTCCTATGAGTGCAGCATATGCAGCTTTATGAGGCTACATCAACATCCTATGAGTGCAGCTATAATATTAGCTTTATGAGGCTACATCAACATGCAGGCTCCTATGAGTGCAGCTATTTAAAGGCCTTAACCACAGTTGTTATGTTAGCTACTGAGCTGCTGGTTAAAGGACTTAACTACAGTGTTGTTATGTTAGCTACTGAGCTGCTGGTTAAAGGCCTTAACTACAGTGTTGTTATGTTAGCTACTGAGCTGCTGCAGGCCTTAACCACAGTATTATGTTAGCTATGAGCTGCTAACTATAGAGGCCATAACCACAGTATTACATATACTCTTGTTAGCTTTATGAGGCTACATCAACACGCTCCTATGAGTGCAGCATATGCAGCTTTATGAGGCTACATCAACATCCTATGAGTGCAGCTATAATATTAGCTTTATGAGGCTACATCAACATGCAGGCTCCTATGAGTGCAGCTATTTAAAGGCCTTAACCACAGTTGTTATGTTAGCTACTGAGCTGCTGGTTAAAGGCCTTAACTACAGTGTTGTTATGTTAGCTACTGAGTTGCTGGTTAAAGGCCTTAACTACAGTGTTGTTATGTTAGCTACTGAGCTGCTGCAGGCCTTAACCACAGTATTATGTTAGCTATGAGCTGCTAACTATAGAGGCCATAACCACAGTATTACATATACTCTTGTTAGCTTTATGAGGCTACATCAACACGCTCCTATGAGTGCAGCATATGCAGCTTTATGAGGCTACATCAACATCCTATGAGTGCAGCTATAATGTTAGCTTTATGAGGCTACATCAACATGCAGGCTCCTATGAGTGCAGCTATTTAAAGGCCTTAACCACAGTTGTTATGTTAGCTACTGAGCTGCTGGTTAAAGGCCTTAACTACAGTGTTGTTATGTTAGCTACTGAGCTGCTGCAGGCCTTAACCACAGTATTATGTTAGCTATGAGCTGCTAACTATAGAGGCCATAACCACAGTATTACATATACTCTTGTTAGCTTTATGAGGCTACATCAACACGCTCCTATGAGTGCAGCATATGCAGATTTATGAGGCTACATCAACATCCTATGAGTGCAGCTATAATATTAGCTTTATGAGGCTACATCAACATGCAGGCTCCTATGAGTGCAGCTATTTAAAGGCCTTAACCACAGTTGTTATGTTAGCTACTGAGCTGCTGGTTAAAGGCCTTAACTACAGTGTTGTTATGTTAGCTACTGAGCTGCTGGTTAAAGGCCTTAACTACAGTGTTGTTATGTTAGCTACTGAGCTGCTGCAGGCCTTAATCACAGTATTATGTTAGCTATGAGCTGCTAACTATAGAGGCCATAACCACAGTATTACATATACTCTTGTTAGCTTTATGAGGCTACATCAACACGCTCCTATGAGTGCAGCATATGCAGCTTTATGAGGCTACATCAACATCCTATGAGTGCAGCTATAATATTAGCTTTATGAGGCTACATCAACATGCAGGCTCCTATGAGTGCAGCTATTTAAAGGCCTTAACCACAGTTGTTATGTTAGCTACTGAGCTGCTGGTTAAAGGCCTTAACTACAGTGTTGTTATGTTAGCTACTGAGCTGCTGGTTAAAGGCCTTAACTACAGTGTTGTTATGTTAGCTACTGAGCTGCTGCAGGCCTTAACCACAGTATTATGTTAGCTATGAGCTGCTAACTATAGAGGCCATAACCACAGTATTACATATACTCTTGTTAGCTTTATGAGGCTACATCAACACGCTCCTATGAGTGCAGCATATGCAGCTTTATGAGGCTACATCAACATCCTATGAGTGCAGCTATAATATTAGCTTTATGAGGCTACATCAACATGCAGGCTCCTATGAGTGCAGCTATTTAAAGGCCTTAACCACAGTTGTTATGTTAGCTACTGAGCTGCTGGTTAAAGGCCTTAACTACAGTGTTGTTATGTTAGCTACTGAGCTGCTGGTTAAAGGCCTTAACTACAGTGTTGTTATGTTAGCTACTGAGCTGCTGCAGGCCTTAACCACAGTATTATGTTAGCTATGAGCTGCTAACTATAGAGGCCATAACCACAGTATTACATATACTCTTGTTAGCTTTATGAGGCTACATCAACACGCTCCTATGAGTGCAGCATATGCAGCTTTATGAGGCTACATCAACATCCTATGAGTGCAGCTATAATGTTAGCTTTATGAGGCTACATCAACATGCAGGCTCCTATGAGTGCAGCTATTTAAAGGCCTTAACCACAGTTGTTATGTTAGCTACTGAGCTGCTGGTTAAAGGCCTTAACTACAGTGTTGTTATGTTAGCTACTGAGCTGCTGCAGGCCTTAACCACAGTATTATGTTAGCTATGAGCTGCTAACTATAGAGGCCATAACCACAGTATTACATATACTCTTGTTAGCTTTATGAGGCTACATCAACACGCTCCTATGAGTGCAGCATATGCAGCTTTATGAGGCTACATCAACATCCTATGAGTGCAGCTATAATATTAGCTTTATGAGGCTACATCAACATGCAGGCTCCTATGAGTGCAGCTATTTAAAGGCCTTAACCACAGTTGTTATGTTAGCTACTGAGCTGCTGGTTAAAGGCCTTAACTACAGTGTTGTTATGTTAGCTACTGAGCTGCTGCAGGCCTTAACCACAGTATTATGTTAGCTATGAGCTGCTAACTATAGAGGCCATAACCACAGTATTACATATACTCTTGTTAGCTTTATGAGGCTACATCAACACGCTCCTATGAGTGCAGCATATGCAGCTTTATGAGGCTACATCAACATCCTATGAGTGCAGCTATAATATTAGCTTTATGAGGCTACATCAACATGCAGGCTCCTATGAGTGCAGCTATTTAAAGGCCTTAACCACAGTTGTTATGTTAGCTACTGAGCTGCTGGTTAAAGGCCTTAACTAAAGTGTTGTTATGTTAGCTACTGAGCTGCTGGTTAAATGCCTTAACTACAGTGTTGTTATGTTAGCTACTGAGCTGCTGCAGGCCTTAACCACAGTATTATGTTAGCTATATGAGCTGCTAACTATAGAGGCCATAACCACAGTATTACATATACTCTTGTTAGCTTTATGAGGCTACATCAACACGCTCCTATGAGTGCAGCATATGCAGCTTTATGAGGCTACATCAACATCCTATGAGTGCAGCTATAATGTTAGCTTTATGAGGCTACATCAACATGCAGGCTCCTATGAGTGCAGCTAATGTTAGCTTTATGAGGCTCTGCCCCCCCCCCCCCCTCCACTCCTATAACACCCACCTCGCTCTGCCCCCCCCCCCCCCTCCACTTTTATTTATTAATTTTATTATTATTATTTTATTTGTTGCCATTAAAATAATAGGCAAGCATAGGGCTAAAACATTTTCATAAACAATAATATAATCTTTTGTTATTTGGTTATAATAAGGGCTTTTCTATGCATTTGTCTGATTGATTGATTGATTGATTGATTGAAAGCTTTATTTACAGACTGCAGAGTGGGTACAGTACAGCTGTATTCACTTGTTGCGGTGGTCTCAACGGAACAATTTTGATTGACAGTCGATTCTGCCAATCACACCGCTGTTGTGTGTGGGGGCGGCGTCGCTTGACTGAAACTTCGGCTCTGCCCCGGCAACCATTGCCGTGCCAGAGCCGGTTTATCTTTGGCGAGCCCGAGTCGGCTCTGGCACGGCAAGCCGAGCCGGGCCAGAGCCGGTTTATCTTTGACGAGCCTGAGTCGGCTCTGCCCCGGCAAGCAGAGCCGGGCCAGAGCCGGTTTATCTTTGGCGAGCCCGAGTCGGCTCTGCCCCGGCAACCATTGCCGGGCCAGAGCCGGTTTATCTTTGGCGAGCCCGAGTCGGCTCGGGCACGGCAACCATTGCCGGGCCAGAGCCGGTTTATCTTTGGCGAGCCCGAGTCGGCTCTGCCCCGGCAACCAGAGCCGGGCCAGAGCCGGTTTATCTTTGGCGAGCCCGAGTCGGCTCTGCCCCGGCAACCATTACCGAGCCAGATCCGGCTCATCGTTGGCGTGCCGTGCCGGACATATGCCGAGTGTGCCGACCGGTAGCCGGAATTGGGCCGAGTATGCTGGCCACCTGGGAGGCAGTAGTAAACAATGGAGTCAACAGTCAGAAGCACAGTTGTACAGTTGGCGTGTAGCAGTATGATTACAATGATACTGTCCCCAGCAGGGGTTAGTGAAGAAGAAATGACCTATATTTATAACTTTTTGGGTGGGGGCGCGAGTGCGGGGATTTTTGGCTAGTGAAAATGCTGAGTGGCTAGTGACTTTGGAAAACCACTAGCCACAGTGGCTAGTGAGCCAAAAAGTTAACGTCAAGCCCTGTATACAGGTGTAGTAAGTCACAAGCAAGTCTCAAATCTTAAACTTAAATGGGGGACCCTGATGTAAACAAGACGAAAGTCTTTCTCTGGTCTGCATCCCCTTAACACTTTCAGTGCCCAGCAGGGGGCGCTCATTTAGTGCTTGAATGCCCACCATCCACTCCAATGTTAACGTTAATATCGCCTAATCTATGTTTTAAATTATGGCTATGTTTCTAATCTGCCCGTCGCATTATCAATGACCCATTTCCAGTCAACATTGTCGAAGCGGATTGTTTTTTTATCGGTTCATTTCCGTTTGATAGCATTTTGAAAAGCCCTCGTTTTCACGGAAAAAAGAAGAGATTCCATGATAATCGCCATGTACTGTAATATTCTAGAACGTTGTAATTTTTCGGCCTATTTATGAATAGTTTTCAAATAAACGCTAGATTATCGATAGTATATGTGTACGTGTGCACGCTGGTGCCGCGCGCTGAAAATCGATTCTCTCAGTTCCTGATCGCTCTTAGAGTCAAACAGCCATATCACATTATAGGGGAAAAGCTTATATCTCCGTGAAAACGGGTCTGATTATCCTAAGACTGGTAAAATAGATTCCTTACCTGAGATCAGATGGTATCCAAATGGATTATTCCAATTCCTGATCGCCATTCCGAAAATCGATCCTTTTATTGATCCAATGCTACGTACTGTAAAACACAGTAACCACGCCGTGCTGAGGGTCCAGCATGAAGCTGATCGGCCCCGGTTGCATGCGTGAGAAGTAAAATGTGGAGTCCGGGTTTTTTTTTCTCATGCTTTTTCATTGAGTCCAATCCAAAAGGGTGAATTACCATCTAGGAGACGATAGGGGGCGCTTGTTTCCACATCTGAGCGCCTGGGGTGGCTGATTTACCAACGGTAGACTCGGTTGATGAAATATGAATTCAGATCGCTAATAAAAAAAAAAAAGAGAAAAAAAACGAATATTCTCGTTATGGGCATTCAACCCGCGGGTGGTAAACCCGAGAAAACTCGGTTTGGGCATTCAAAGTGTTAACAATTGTATGTATTGAGCTGTACTGTATTGTACCCATTCTGCAATCTGTTAAATAAAGTTTTCAATCAATCAATCAATCAATCAATCAATCAACCTTCAAGTCTCTCAAGCAAGTTTCAAGTCTTAACCTGGAGGCTGGGGGCCGGGGGCTTGGGGCCAGGACAGTCTGGGGGCCAGGGGCTTGGGGCCAGGACAGTCTGGGGGCCGTTGGCTTGGGGCCAGGACAGTCTGGGGGCCGGGGGCCAGGGGCCAGGACAGTGTGGGGGCCGGGGGCCGGGGGCTTGGGGCCAGGACAGTCTAGGGGCCGGGGGCTTGGGGCCAGGACAGTCTGGGGGCTTGGGGCCAGGACAGTCTGGGTGATCTACTAACTTACCTATCTGACCCTTCCTCAGTTTGTTAAGTAGTCACTTAATTCTACAGTAGTAAGTGGTTCTCTGTTCATGACCTTGTTAGCGATCAGTGACGTGTTGTCAGTTGTGTCGTTATGTCATACCCTTATTATTGTAAAATTGTCATATTCTATGAAGTGATTTAAAATGGTTCATAATCCTTGAGAGAAGTAGTCTGGGTGATCCGTTTGATCTGCTTCACCTTTCAACATGCTTTCAGCTCCATCCTGTCTTGCATTGTTTTCTAGGTCCTGCTATACCTTTTAGTTTTAACCCTTTCACTACCACACTACATAAGGTTAACCCTTTCACTACCACACACGGTTAACCGTCTGTAGTGTGGTAGTGAAAGGTTAACCTTCTGTAATGTGGTAGTGAAAGGGTTAACCGTATGTCGTGTGGTAGTGAAAGGGTTAACCATTTGTCATGTGGTAGTGAAAGGGTTAAACCTGGGCTGCAGGCGCTGCGCTAAAAGTCACCCAATCGTGGTTCAAAACAGTAACTTTTCACACTCAATATCTAGAAGAATGCAAATAGGCTATTTAGCTCCATAAAAACTGTCAAGTCCTTTCAAGTCATCTGACTCAGAGTCAAAGTCAAGTCACAACAAGTCATGAATGCCAAGTCAAAGTCAAGTAGAGTCTTTTTATGAGACTTTAGTCAAGTTATGAGTCCCCCACCTCTGGTCACTATTGACTCATTTGTTAATTAGATATTCTGACGATTATTCTTTTTCTTTTTCTTTTTTTATCCTCTTTTTCTCCGCCTGATTTTTCTGTGCTTTTCCTCCCATCCCAATTTACTCGTTATGCCAATTCCCCCCTCCCCTACCTGGTCGTTGTGCGCATGTGCCCCCTACTGGTCAGTCAAGGGAGCCCTGAGGTCTACCACATGCTTCCTCCGACACATGCAGAGACAGCCAGCGGCTCTCTTTTCACCTGACAGTGCAGACTCT
>NC_140170.1:42506613-42561613 GCF_963971535.1 Notolepis coatsorum | reverse complement strand
CAATGGAAAAGCAGAGAACTATGAACTCTGGGAAGAGCGCATGCTATGCTACATGCACGGTACAGGGCTGAAGGAGACGATCCTGGCGGCCCCCACGGGAGAACTGACAGCGGAAGAGCAAGCCCTAGACGACCAGCGTAATGCAAGCGCGTACTGTGAGTTAGCGCTGATGCTCGATGACACCAGCTTGGGGCTGATATTCCGCGACACTAAAGACCGAGGCCAAGAAAGCCTGGAGGTGTTGAGAGAGCATTACATCGGGCGAGGAAGACCCCGAGTCGTGGCCCTCCACATAGCACTAACGACCCTGAAGAAGGGACCCACCGAGACTGTGACCGAATACGTCAACAGAGTGGAGCAGATCACAACGCCATTGAGGAGTGCCGGAGAAGCACCAAGCGATGGGCTAATGATGGCGATGATGATGAGAGGACTACCGGAGCTGTACAAACCGTTCACACTCCTGGTAACACACGGTTCAACGGACATGACACTGGGACAGTTCAAGGCTAAGTTAAGGAACTTCGAGGCCTCAGAAGATACCCACCCAGCCGCCGTGGAGGCGGGAGAGAGGGTGCTAAAGACCCGAGCGACGCCAAGGGAGAGGACCAGGACCACGACGGAACTGGCGTGTTGGCGATGCGGAGAGAAAGGCCATCGGAGAAGTAACTGCACGAGGACTGTCTGGTGTGGCTTCCACAGATCCACGTGGCACGCAGACAGAGCGTGCATGAAGAAACACGCGCATGGACAAGATGGCGGCGATGGTCGACGTGAGATGGATCGAGGCGACGACTGGAGAGTAGCGGAACGAGAGGACGTCATCCCCAGGGCGCAGACAGCGTACGTCATCAGGCCAACGCAGCTGCAGCGGAGGGGACTGATCGTGGACACAGGTGCGTCGTCCCACGTCATCAACAACAGGAGTCTGTTCAAGAACTTTGACAGAACTTTCCGCCCGGAGGGACACAGCATGGAGCTGGCAGACGGAAAGCGCACACACGGGTTGGCGAGAGGGAGAGGGGACGCACAGGTATACCTCACAGACAGCGGGGGGCGCCGGCGTACAGTGACGTTAAAAAACGCTCTCTATGTGCCATCGTTCCCACAAGGACTGTTCTCTGTGATAGCTGCTGCTGCAAACGGGGCCAGAGTGTCCTTCATGGAAGGTAAAAATGTTCTTGTAGAGCCCAACGGTATGCAATTTGACATAGAAGTGTATCAGAGAATGTATTACCTGAAAACAGAGTGTAATGACAATGATATGTGTAAAGTAACCGTCAGCCACGATATTCAGACATGGCATGAGATTATGGGTCATTGTAATTACAAGGATTTACTGAAACTGCAAACAGTGACAGAGGGCATGCACATTGAAGGCGAAAAGCGTAGACCTGATAAAGAATGTGTCGTGTGCATAAAGGGGAAGTTTGCTCAATCGAGAAACAGGAATCCCACAGAAAAAGTAAAAGTACCACTTGCGTTGGTTAACACAGACCTTGCCGGTCCAGTAAGGAACGAGTCCATAGGAGGCTTTAGATATGTACAGTATTTTACAGACGTGTACACAGGGGCAGTGTTTGTTTACTTTCTTAAAGCAAAAAGTTACACACTCCAGGCCACGGAAAAATTCCTGGCGGACATAGCCCCTTATGGTACAGTAAGATGTTTGAGGTCCGACAACGGGACCGAATTCACAAACAGAGAGTTTCAATCACTGTTGAGGAAGAACAGGATAAGACACGAGACGTCATGTCCATATTCCCCACACCAGAACGGAGTGGCAGAGAGAGAATGGCGCACCCTTTTCGAGATGGCTAGGTGTAAGCTAGTAGGCAGTAACTTACCTAAGAGCCTATGGCACTATGCGGTACAAGAAGCCGCCTACACCAGAAACAGGTGCTTCAATAAGCACACGGGCACCACCCCATATACAGCACTGACAGGAAAGAAGTGTAATCTAGCCGGAATGCACCATTTTGGATCAGAGTGTTATGCGTACCTGCAGGACAGAGGAAAGCTAGAGTCCAGGGCCCTCATTCATCAACGTGTTCTACGCACAGATCTGTGCTTACCCTGTGCGTACGATCATTTCTAAGCAAAGAGTGGGATTCATCAATTTCAATTTGAACTTGACTCCGTGCTTACGTCTACGCACAGGTCAGAGCACACTTACCTGACGCCCAGTGGTAGAATATATTATTACAACAAGGAAATGAGCTTCTGTGCATAATAACACTGGCGGAGCGTAATTCATTATAGTTCATTGTAAAATAGCAACAGTAGTGTAATTATGGTAAAAACCCTATAAATAGCATTTGGAATAATAGATCTTTCTCTCAGAATGAATGCAGCATGGTTTATATAGCGTTATCGGAATATACGGGGTGTAGGCTACTGACTGACTGTGCTCCGCGTAGCTTGATTGATTGATTGATTTAAAAGTGTATTAACAGATTGCAGAATGGGTACAGTACAGTACAGCTCAGTACAAACAATTGTTAATTGGGGATGCAGACCAGAGAAAGACTTTCATCTTGTTTACATCAGGGTCCCCCATTTTCAATTCATCATAAATCATAAAGCTCAACTCGTTATTATTTTGCGCACAGACCGCAGCGGCAGAAACACGGGAACGTTTTGATTATATTTAAAAGGCTTTACGTTAAACGAAACAAGTGGAATTTCGAAGCTGTAAGCAGAATACAAGTCATATGAATATAGTGTTCTTCCCCCTTTTTACTGTATAAGAAAGAATAGAAAACGCATTGCAATGACACCAGATAGTGGACAGACTATGTATATGATGGGATTCAAGTTCGCGTTTTTGTTGATCATAGGCATGCTGTCAGAGTATGATATCTTAATCAAACATTCTAGAACATTTGTCGTCACAGATCATGTCCTAATAGAACATAGGCTATGGCATGGATTGTGATATTGTGTGGACTGTTATTATTACTGTACCGGTACCACCCATTGTGACAACAGCCTTGTGAGTCCCGCACACAAACATGATGGAATTCAAGTTCATGTATTGAAAGGCAGGCTACATCATACATGCAGTGAGATTCATTGTTCTTGTATATGCTCTCGTATTATTGTTTATATAGGCTACCCAATACTGACATCAAAATAGATTGTAGTATGCCTCTAGAAATCATATGCAGCAGGTAGAAAATTGACGGGAGATCCATCGCGATTTGGAATCAAATTGAGGAGAACTTTAATCCCTGGGTATTAATCAAACAACACGGGAAAAGGCAGTCATATTCCAGCGCGGTATTTATTAGTGTTTGCGCTGCCCAGGCAGCAATGGTTAATAGATATCATATCCGACATCACCGTAAGTGTACACGTCTGTCAGCCTGTCTCATGACACGCTTCCTTCGGCTTAGTCCATTTTTCCACATTTCATGGGTGTATTCCATTACCGTATATGGTTAATCGGGGCGTTTCTGGTATGCAAATACGTGAAAGTGTGCACGAGCCTCGGCGCAGAGCCAAGGTGGGATTCATCATGACAGGTGTGCGTAGAGCCTGCGTACGCACGTGTGATGAATCCCGACTTCCCTGTGCGTACACTGGTTCTACATTCCGTGCTTACGTGTGGAAATAGAACATGTTCTACGCACACATTGATGAATGAGGGCCCAGGGCCCTCATTTATCAAGTTTCCTCAGAAAATGTTCTATTTCCACACGTAAGCACAGAATTTAGAATGTGTGCATGCACAAAAAAACGGGATTTATCACACGTGCGTACACAGGTCCTACGCACACCTGTCATGATAAATATCACCTTGGTCCTACGCCGAGGCTCGTGCACACTTTCATGTATTTGCATACCAAAACCGCCCCGATTAACCATATACGGGAATGGAACACCCCCATGAAATGTGGAAAAATGGACTAAACCGAGGGAAGCGTGTTATGAGACAGGCTGACAGACGTGTACACGTACGGTGATGTCGGATATGATATCTATTAACCATTGCTGCCTGGGCAGCGCAAACACTAATAAAGACCGTGCTGGAATATGACTGCCTTTTTCTGTTTTGTTTGATTAATACCCAGGGATTAAAGTTCTCCTCAATTTTATTCCAAATCGCGACGGATTTTCCGTCAATTTTCTACATGCTGCATATGATTTCTAGAGGCATACAATCTATTTTGATGTCAGTATTGGGTAGCCTATATAAACAATAATACGAGAGCATATACAAGAACAATGAATCTCACTGCCATGTATGATGTAGCCTGCCTATGTGATCAATACAAACTGAATTCCATCATGTTTGTGTGCGGGAGCTCACAAGGCTGTTGTCACAATGGGTGGTACAGTAATAACAGTCTACACAATATCACGATGGACCATGCCATGTAGCCGATGTTCTATTATGACATGATCTGTGACGACAAATGTTCTAGAATGTTTGATTATGACAGCATGCCTATGATCAATAAAAACGCGAACTTGAATCCCATCACCATATTTACATAGTCTGTCCACTATCTTTATTACTTTGTTATTCCCCCCCCCCCCCATCTATGTAAAGCGACCTTGCATGGGTCTCTTGAAAGGCGCTATGTAAAATGAAGCTATTATTATTATTATTATTATTGTTGTTGTTATTATTATTATCATGTCTGTGTGCTGAGCTCAGTGAAGTTTCAACGGAGCGAGGTAATCTATTCTAACCAACAAATTGAAGTAGAAAGCATTTCGTTGTGGCCAATCTTATTTGGAAACATGACACAAAATAATAGTATGTCGCTTTTTATTTGAAACAATATTTAATCGCGTTTGGAGGTGGGTGTTCTGCGTCTGCCCCCCCCCGTGCCAAACAAGCAGGCAGGCCAACCTCTTGTTCACGTGTGAGCCTGTTATAATTACACTGTCGCTATCTTACAATGAACTATAATGAATTACGGTTCATACAGAAGTTGAACACGTCATTGTTGAAACTAATGCACGGAAGCTTATTTCCGCGGTGCAATATTCAATATTCTACCACGGGCGCCAGCTACGCATGCTCCGAGCTGTGCGTATATATACGCACAAAGTCAAGCACAAGTTCAAATTGATAAGTCCCACACTTTGCTTAGAAATGATCGTACGCAGGGGTTACGCACATATCTGTGCGTACGCAACGTTGATAAATGAGGGCCCAGGGCCCTCATTCATCAATGTGTGCGTAGAACATGTTCTATTTCCACACGTAAGCACAGAATGTAGAACCAGTGTACGCACAGGGAAGTCGGGATTCATCACACGTGCGTACGCAGGCTCTACGCACACCTGTCATGATGAATATGACTTTGATCCTACGTTTGAGCTCGTGCACTGTTTTAAGTATTTGCATACCAGAAACGCCCCGATTAACCATATACGGTAATGGAATACACCCATGAAATGTGGAAAAATGGACTAAGCCGAGGGAAGCGTGTCATGAGACAGGCTGACAGACGTGTACACTTACGGTGATGTCGGATATGATATCTATTAACCATTGCTGCCTGGGCAGCGCAAACACTAATAAATACCGCGCTGGAATATGACTGCCTTTTCCCGTGTTGTTTGATTAATACCCAGGGATTAAAGTTCTCCTCAATTTTATTCCAAATCGCGATGGATCTACAGTAATAATAACAGTCCACACAATATCACGATCCATGCCATAGCCTATGTTCTATTAGGACATGATCTGTGACGACAAATGTTCTAGAATGTTTGATTAAGATATCATACTCTGACAGCATGCCTATGATCAACAAAAACGCGAACTTGAATCCCATCATATACATAGTCTGTCCACTATCTGGTGTCATTGCAATGCGTTTTCTATTCTTTCTTATACAGTAAAAAGGGGGAAGAACACTATATTCATATGACTTGTATTCTGCTTACAGCTTCGAAATTCCACTTGTTTCGTTTAACGTAAAGCCTTTTAAATATAATCAAAACGTTCCCGTGTTTCTGCGGTCTGCGCAAAATAATAACGAGTTGAGCTTTATGATTTATGATGAATTGAAAATGGGGGACCCTGATGTAAACAAGACGAAAGTCTTTCTCTGGTCTGCATCCCCAATTAACAATTGTATGTACTGAGCTGTACTGTACTGTACCCATTCTGCAATCTGTTAATAAACTTTTCAATCAATCAATCAATCAAGCTACGCGGAGCGCAGTCAGTCAGTAGCCTACACCCCGTATATTCCGATAACGCTATATAAACCATGCTGCATTCATTCTGAGAGAAAGATCTATTATTCCAAATGCTATTTATAGGGTTTTGACCATAATTACACTACTGTTGCTATTTTACAATGAACTATAATGAACTACGGTTCGTACAGAACATCCAGTGTTATTATGCACAGAAGCTCATTTCCTTGTTGTAATAATATATTCTACCACTGGGCGCCAGGTACGCCTGGTCTGACCTGTGCGTAAATATAAGCACGAAGTCAAGTTCAAGTTGAAATTGATGAATCCCACTCTTTGCTTAGAAATTATCGTACGCACAGGGTAAGCACAAATCTGTGCGTAGAACACGTTGATGAATGAGGGCCCAGGAGCCTAGCTCAGGTGAAAGAGATGCTCTCCAATAGATTTAAGATGAAAGACCTTGGGAGGTCAGAGCAGGAAAAACCATATGACAAGTATGACAACAACAAAAACACAACAACAATGAAACATAAACAAATAGTCTAACTGAATTTTGTATCAAATGTATTAAAATTCTATTTATCTCTTTCTGTGTGTGTGTGTGTGTGTGTGTGTGTGTGTGTGTGTGTGTGTGTGTGTGTGTGTGTGTGTGTCTCTCTCCCTCTCTCTCTCACCTAGGGGTGGACGGTATGGTCTAAAATGTATATCACGGTATAATTTGAAGCATAGACGGTAACGGTATATATCACGGTATCATCGTTTTTGATAAAAAAAAAAAAATTATTTTATATAATTTTTTTTTTTTTTTTATAAAATATATATATTATATAATTAGACTTGTACTTGTATTATCTGCGAGACATCGCCACCACGCAACAAGCTCCACTGTCTGTGTGTACTCTAGTAGCCTCCAGCTACGGCCAGGATTCTCCAGAGCTGCACCTGGACCTATACTCTAGTAGCCTCGAGCAGAGCTACGGCCAGGATTCTCCGGTGCTGCACCTGGACCCTATTGTATTGGTACTATAACGTTAGCAAGCCCTCAGCTCGAATACGCATCGAATCAGTGTTATAAGACATTGATATCAGGAGCTATCTGTAGCTACTGCTAGCCGGATATATAACGTTAATACAACGCCTCAATGAATTATTTAGTTCAATGGGACATTTCGTTTTGAACGGTGAACTAATTTGCGTTAACGTGAGCTAACGGCTAACGGAGCTATCATACACGTCTACTCTACTAGACTTGATGGAGCGTTTGTTGATGTCAGGAGCTATCGGTAGCTGGCCGACTAGATACCGTTCGGTTAGACAATGCCTCATCATGTATTAAACTAAAAGTGAATAGTTGACTGGGTCATTTTGTAACGGTAGCTAAGCTAACGTTAGCTCAGGGAGACGTCCCGTCCCACTAGTAGACCCGTGTTTACATGCGTGCGGGAGGGGCTGGCACGCCCACTGCGCGAAGCCTCCTAAATAACTTTTTCTAGTTCGCACATATCTATTATCTATGACTAATTCTATCTATTTTTAGGGGCAAATGCCAGTGAAATAGTCGCGCTGTGGTTACATGACGTCATTGCTATTTTAGAGCTGCACTACCGGTTATACGGTATAGTCAAAATCCATACCGTAGAGCAAATTCATACCGTTTATACCGTATACCGTTTATACCGTCCACCCCTACTCTCACCCATAGCTTTATTGCTTTACATAAGAGGACCTAACTAAACTCTTTCTTCACATCAATCTTTCATCACGGCTCCGTTGTAAGTTCTCTTTAACAAGCTTTTAGGTTGAATAATGTACAACTGGTGTCCAAAGCCTTCCATCTTGGATCTGTGGACACCAGTACTGTGTGTGGGTGTGTCAGAGAGACAGTCTCTCAGGTCATATTCATGTCCACCGCAGGGAACTGTCTCTTCACAGGCCCATCTGCTGGTAGCATCACAGTGGACAGCGCCTGTACCCCTGGAGGGGGCTACAGGGTCAAGTGCCTTGCTCAAGGGCACACCAGTAGGACATGTGAACAGCGAGGGAGTCGGCCAGCTGTTGGTTGAAATGTGCACTTTGTAGAATTACGCTGTGGGGGATTGGAATTAGCTGGGTGGTTATTGCACACACACACACACACACACACACACACACACACACACACACACACACACACACACACACACACACACACACACACACACACACACACACACACACACACGCATACATACACACACACACACACACACACACACACACACACACACACACACACACACACACACACACACACACACACACACACACACACACACACACACACACACATTCAGAGTTGTCACTGCTGCTGTGGTTTATGAGTATTCAGTGATGTGCTTCTTTCTCTCTGTGCAGCTGCTAGTTATTTAATGCCCCACAGCTCTATGTGAAGCGGTGCAGCTTCACTCACGGTGTCTCTGTTCAGTCCTGACACAGCTTTGTATTACTGTAGCAGGGACGTTGATCAAGGATATAATTCACATCTTCAAGTAGGTAAGATCTAATGCCAGGTGAAAGAGCTAGGGAACAGGACTGCATTGCCATGGCAATGATTATAATATTGCCAGTTTATTTGTGCTCCTCCCAGCTGCTGTTGGATTATTGTGTCTTTCATTGATTCACCTCCCGGCTGCTTTTGATGCATGAATTACTGGTCCGACTGGAGTGGAGAGGGAGATTTCTCAGCAGCAGATTGAGCCCCAAAACCATAGATATAAAACAGTAGATGTGGGCGTGTCATAATCAAGTGACATTCTGGAATGGGACAATATGGCAGCCATCTTACCTGGGTCCAGTTCTAAACTTGCTGTGATTAGAAACCAATGGGGAAAGAGGCATATTTATAAGCCATCTATTTTTCTTAAAGTACACCAATAACTCTTATTTTACATTTTCTCTCGCATATTAAGTGTACCTACCAAAGCTCAAATCAAACCGACACACCTGATTTATAGTAAATCAATATTCTAAGGCCCACAGGGAATGGGTGAGATCGGTAAGGGGGGGTTACTGTGAGGATGTTTAAGGTCAGAGATATAGATTACACAAGAATCAGGAAAACCTAGTCAGCCTAGGATACCATAATAGTAGCATGATTTACACTTCAGGGCCACATAGAGCTAGCTGGTTGTTCATGCCACTCTCCTAAATTCTGACATTCTTTTCGCATTGTGTTGCCAACAGATGATACAACTCTCTCTCTGTGGGTTAAAATATATGACCAATGTATTCAGTCCTGCATTTATGATTCAACGTTGCGGTAACAAGGTAACAAAGCTATTAATTCCTACATTCTAGTATGTGTCTAGTCTCGCATAGCCTGGTAAAGAACTACGGACGAAAGTGTCTATGTGTTCGAATTTCCGGTGTATGTACTTCCCCTGGAAACCTTTCCCGAATCCTGTCGGCAAACAAGCTAGAAAGTCCCGGTCGCCTGTATCCGTTTCGCAACCGTTCCCATTTCCGGGGTAGGCCTGATTGGCTGCGACAGGCACGTGACGCGCGTGGCACGCCCCCGCGGCAAGCGCGCTAAGGCTGGAGTTCACTTCGCCTTTCACATAGGCGCCGTTGGCGAAAGCAGGATGCGAGAGCGTAGATTTCGCTGTGTATCATTTAATCATTTATCATTTAACATTTGAAAGGCATACATTGTTGTCATACAGAAGTACAGAATACTTTTATCCAAAATGCTTCTTACTGTTACACTGTTAGAGACTGTGCTAGACAGAGGGCTATGACCTCTGCCAGTGGGTCTTGGACTTCCTGACTGGCAGACCCCAGGTGGTGAGAGCAGGCAACTGCACCTCCTCATCCATCACCCTCAACATAGGGGCCCCCCAGGGCTGTGTTCTGAGTCCCCTCCTCTACTCCCTGTACACACACGACTGTGTGGCTCAGCGGAGTAGCAATACAATCGTCAAATTTGCTGACGACACAGTGGTGGTGGGCCTGATCTCTGCCAACGACGAGAGGGCCTACCTGGAAGAGGTCAAGGTCCTGGCGGGATGGTGCCAGGAAAACAGCCTCTCCCTGAACGTCAGCAAAACAAAGGAGATGATTGTGGACTTCAGGAGGTCGGGGGTCAAGGACTACAGCCCCCTCAGCATCGACGGGGCACCGGTTGAGAGAGTCAACAGCTTCAAGTACCTCGGAGCCCACATATCCGAGGACTTGACATGGACCATACACATTAACAGTGTGGTGAAGAAGGCACGACAACGCCTCTACTTCCTCAGGCGCCTAAGGAAGTTCCAAGTCAGCCAGAAGATCCTTAAGAACTTCTACTCATGTACAATAGAGAGCATCTTGACCGGCAACATCACCTCCTGGTTTGGGAATAGCACTGCAAAAGACCAAAGCAGACTACAAAGAGTGACACGTTCAGCCGAACGCACAATTGGAGGGGGGCTCCCCACCCTCCAGAACATTTACTACAAGCGTTGCAAGGGGAAGGCTAAGAGAATTATTAAGGACTCGAGCCACCCGAACAACTGCCTCTTTGAACTGCTGCCGTCAGGCAAGCGATACAGGAGTCTCAAGGCGAGCACAGAAAGACTCAGAAGTAGCTTCTATCCCCAGGCCATCAGGCTGCTAAACGAACAATGAATGAACACTACACAACAACAACCACCAAACACACATAGCACACACATCCACACGCACACACTCACTTTAAACAAACACACTGTAGCACCCACTACACACACTTTATAGCACACACCCACTTTAAACAAACACACTGTAGCACCCACTCCCCACACTTTATATTTATGGATGAAGGATTGCACTACAACTTACAGTACACCTTACTGTAAATTGTACCTAAAATTGTACCTCATCCCATTTCTGCTTTGCACTAGATAGTACTGTACATTAGTACACTGCATAGTATTGTGTATTGTATATTATATGGTAACTCAGAACATTGTACATATGTCTATACCGAACAACTGTGACCTCATTTTCTTCTTCTAAATTCATGCTATATTATGTTATTATGTTATTTGATACTATCTTGTCTAGCACAGTCTCTGGAGCGTAACAGTAAGAAGCATTTTGTATGAAAGTATTCTGTACTTCTGTATGACAACTATTAAAGAACTTGAACTTGAACTTGAATTCGGTCAGAAATAACGTAACTAATAACGTTAGTAAGCACTGCTTATATGCTTATTATGTATGCGGGGTACAGTAAACGTTTCTCCCGGTACATTCTGAAGAGCACACCGCTGTATGTTGGAGAACCAGCGCTCCTTCCGCTCCTCCTCACTCGAGTGAGAGCAAAGCCGTGCACAGCTCAGCCCTGTGTGAGACGCGAGGAGGAGATGGGAGTCCTTCCAATCGGAATATGTTGTTTCTTTACACATATGTTGGATTATGAATATGTCTTTATAGCTATACTGCCAGGCTGGTCCTCGACCCTCCATGCTGCGATCACCAGCGGGGAGAATATGCTCACGCGAGCGGCATCGCTGAGCTCTGGTGACGGTCTTATTGGGGCTTATGCCGAAGAAGCAGTAACACAACATTGCAACTGTTGTGTTACTGCTTTCTGACCGAATTAGTCATTCATTTGTAGCTATAAAGACTATAAAAACAACTTCCGGTTTAGCGTTAGAATGGAGTAGGTCGCATGTGACACAGCTGCTCACCCGTTATTTTTTTTTCGTTTTAAAAACATATTTTTAAACCATTAATGCGTTTAAAACTTGACGCATATATCAACTGAGACTATCAACTAACTATATTGACCAAAAGAATCGAGATGCCAAACACAAGGAAAGACACAGCGGAACCAAAACCAGTCGAAGAGGTCCCGCCGCGGGACCCAGGATTCGTACAGCGGACAGCAGTAAATATAGACTTGACAGAGGCCGCTTCAAGTTCATCCCCATCAAACACCTCCGCAGATACCGAACATATCATCCGGAAAATGGAGGAAATGGGGAAGACAATAATGAAGGAAATGATCCACCAATCACAACTGTCGGAGAAGATAATAACTCAAAAAGTAGATGCTATTAAAGAATCTATTGAAGGCAAAATTGATGCGCTGAGAGCGGACGCCGACGCACAGAATAAACGCACCGAGGCTCTGGAGAAAGTAGTGGAAGCCCACGAAATCAATTTCACTCGCATCTACAATGAAGTAGATGCTAACAAAGTTAACCTAACTGCTGAGATGAAGGGGAACTACAATGAAATCAAGACGGAGCTCAGCGAAATAACGTTGGAGCTCACGCGAATCAATAAAGAACAGAAAGCCAAAATATTCGAGATGGAATATCAAAAACGCAGGCTGAATATTCGTATTGTCGGTCTGGACGAATCAGTGAGATGTGAAAACCCTGAAGAGTTTGCCACAGAATTACAGAAAATCTTGGGAACAGGAATCCTTCCTAAAATACCGGAGGTGGATCAGTGCTTCAGATTGGGTCTCCGCTCCATTGGCAATAACGCTAAGCCCAGAGTGATATTAGTTATACTGCGCCAAGTCAGAATAAAAGAAATGATTATGCGTGAAACTCGCAGGATGAAAGGCAATCTGAAATACATGGAGGTACCAATACACTGCTTTGAAGATTATTGTCGTGAGGTAGTGGATCTGCGTGCCAAGTTCAAGACGGTGATGTCTCAACTATACCTTGGGAAATACAGACCCCTACTAATATACCCTGCAATACTTCGCGTCGTCGACAAACAAGGAGCAAAGGTTCTCCTCAACTCGCCTGAAGATGCAGCCAAATTCCTGTCTGAACAGGAGCAGAATAGTGTATAAATGGCCTTTTAAATCTCAGTTATGCAAGGTCACCATATAGTACAACCTTTAATAACCGAGGATTTGGGACAGAGAGACCTACGTGCTCAGAGTTTTTGAATGCTTTCCCCGACGTGTTTATATTATTGCGGACATATTGGATTTAAGATTGGAACACTCCAGAACATACTGGAACATTCAGACAATGTAAAAATGACATATTGGAATAATCTAGAACATCGAAGCATTCTTTGATATATGGAGCATTCTGGAATATCAGCAATACGTGGTCATTCACTCTACCAGAAGCCCCTCGGGGGAATAATCAACAGCTATCTAGATGCAGAACCACAGAGCCATCATAGCCGGCCGGCTGAAAGATCACTCTACACAACGATCATCGCCCACCCCGGTCGGGGGAAATGCTGCATATACGTATTTAAAAACTGTTTTTTATTAATGGGAAATAATTTCACTACTTCTCCAATTAATACTTTAGATGTTTAAGCATAGCAATGCTCTTTTAAGATCTAAGTTAATGTTCTCTTCCTTTTACTTGTTTTTTTTTTTTTTTTTTTTTTTCATCCGCTCTCTCTGATTTATTGAGGCTCTCTCTTCAGTTCAATACCTTCATATTATTCATGGGTTACTATAAATTACTATAAATTACAAGTTCATATAAAATGTAAGTGATTAAGGCATGACAATTGAAGCTTATTTTTGGTCTTTATTTTTAGTTTATCTCATTTAAATTTTTATTTATTTATTTTTTACGGGTAAGTGGCCAAGCCACAGTCGACATTCTACTTATGGTAGAATTTAGAGTGTTAGATCCTATGGTATACATAGGAATGTTAAGGATAATTGGATCATTCTGGGATATCCGGTGGTGCAAGGGAGAGAGTCATACGCAAAGGTTGTGTTCATGGAACACAATCCTGTACGACTCTCGGTGGGAGGGAAGGGTAGGGGATTTTTATTTGTATATATGTATGTTTTTAAGCTCGGCTCTCAACGGGACCTCACTAGTGGGATGTATATCTATTATTGCCTCGCACTCTAGAAGCATTACCAAAAATTACAATGCAACATGTATAGACTATGGCTAGTTTGAATATAATGATATGGAACACCGGGGGAATAAATAACCAACTCAAACGCAAAAGCGTGCTCACACTGATGAAAAAAGAACATTGCTCTGCTAAGCGAAACACACATTCTAGGGAAAGACATAGGTAAATTAGCGGACAACATATACCATAATATCAGTCACTCCTCTATTGGTACGAGAACTCGGGGTGTAGCAATAGTCGTTAAACGTAAGTTGAATATTGTACTAAAGGGAGTATGGTCTGATGTAGAAGGTCGGATAACTATAGCTAAGATTGAACATAAGAACAGGAAAATAGCGTTGATAGCGGTATACGCCCCAAATTTGTACGAAGAAGATTTCTTCACTACACTAACCAATGCAATGTTAGACATTCCCGATTACTCATTTATAATAGGAGCGGATTTTAATGCCATCTGGAACCCAAGGATAGACAAATCTTACCTCGCCTTTTCCAGCGAACAAAAGAATTCATCGAAGGCATTAAAGGATTGGTCAAAGATTACAGGTGTAAAGGACTTATGGCGGTTACTTAATCCCACGACCCGAAAGTACTCTTGTCGATCTGCGAGACATAAGACACTATCCAGAATAGATTATGTCTTTGCATCACAGAGACTATTTGATAATTATGAAGTGGAAATGATACCCAACGCACTATCAGATCACTGTTATTTACTCCTTAAAGGTACATTTGGTATACTATCCTCCCGAGCCCCAAGATGGCGATTTAACTCGTTGCTGCTTAACAACAAGGAATTCATTACACAACTCAAAGAAGCTCTTATAGTATTCCAACGGGAGAATGCAAACTCGGTGCAAGACCCCAGAATAATATGGATGTCGGTAAAGGGAATGATCAAAGACTTCACGGATAGCTTTTCCTCCAAAATGCGCAAGAATCAAAACACAAAACTGGATGAGCTGGAAACGCTTTACTCAACGTTATTTAATTCTCTGAAATACAACAACTCAACTCGACTAGAAAATCAAGTTAACGTACTAAAAATAGAGATCAATGCCATATACAGACAACAATCGGAAATACAAATACGCAGCACAAGACAACAGCAGTACTCCCATGGTTCCAAACCCAGCCACCTATTAGCCATGCGATTAAGAATTAATGCAACATTTGCAGATATAACTACCATTAGAGCACAACAAGTACTTGTAACAGATCCTGTAAAAATAAACGATACATTCAAAGTATTCTACTCCGACTTATATAAATCAGAAATGACCTTCGATCAAAACAAAATGGACACATTTCTTAATCAAATTATTCTCCCTAAACTTTCAGAGGATGACGCTAAACAGTTAGAAATACCGATCACACTAGAGGAACTCAAGAAGGCCATAACCGCAATGAAAAGTGGTAAGGCTCCAGGAAGAGACGGTTTCCCATCAGAAATGTACCTTTCTTGTTGGGACATAATTGGCCCCTTATTACTAAATATGATCTTATACTCAGTCAAGGAGGGGAACTTCCATAAAATTGACAATATTGCACTCATAACAGTCCTCCTTAAAAAAGACAAAGACCCCAACGAGTGCGGTAGTTATAGACCTGTAAGCCTCCTCGGAACAGATATCAAACTGTACTCTAAGGTATTAGCCATCAGATTACAAAAGCATATGACGTCTTTAGTTCACCCGGACCAAACTGGCTTCATAGGAGGCCGCCTGATCACTGAGAACATAAGACGTATACTGCACGTACTTGATGCCGACAAGGAGGACACCATACCTAAGGCGATGCTGTCCCTGGATGCTATGAAGGCCTTTGACAGGCTGGAATGGTCGTATCTGTGGGCAGTGCTAGAAAGGATGGGGTTAGGAAAAGGATTCATTGATATGATTAAAGTATTATACAAAGACCCATCGGCCATGATTACAACAGGCACAATCATCTCTGAAATATTTCCGGTATCACGCTCTGCCAGACAGGGTTGTCCTCTTAGTCCCGGACTGTTCAATCTATCATTAGAGCCTTTAGCACAATATATAAGACAATCCCAATCCATAGAACCTATCGTAATCAAGGGCACACAACAAAAAATGTGTTTATATGCGGACGATGTAATATTGTTCATGAAAAACCCCAACACCACATTGCCTCATCTGCTCAAGTTGATTGAGGACTTTGGTGATTTATCGGGATTTAAGATAAATTGGCCGAAGTCGGCTTTCCTTCCACTTAACACCCCTGCAAAAAAAGATACAACCCTCCCAGGACAGATACCGATGGTAAAACATTTCAGATGCTTGGGAGTGGAAATATTCCCTACCATAAGACAAACGGTGAAGCACAACTACACAAAAATCCAAAACAAAATCAAAGACGACCTTGATAGATGGGCAAAACTTAAGAACACAGTATAAGCACGGATATCAATAGTTAAGATGGATGTACTACCTAAAATCAACTTCTTCTGTTCAATGCTACCGTTACCCCCTCCAGAGGGTTACTGGAAAAGATTACACTCCTCCACATACAAATTTATTTGGAATAACAAACCACCACGTATAAAAAGATCCACCGCACAGAGAAATAAAGAAGATGGTGGCATGGCATTTCCAGATTTTTTCCTATATTTTAAGGCGTACTCATTAAGTCCATTGACAACATGGTTTGACTCCCAAGCATTAGCATCTTGGAGAAAAATAGAAGAAAACATAGTAGCCCCACATAGACTGAAGGACATAGCATACACTAAACTACCAATCAAGCACTGTGAACGAAAATTTGGCCCCATAATTACTCATGCGATCCGGATATGGCGTGAATCACAAAAAAAAAATCCTAACCCACAAGAATGGCACAATCATACTCCCTTATTCAATAACAATGCTCTCTTAATTGGAAAACGACCTATAAGATTCCCTATATGGGAAGAGCAAGGCATACACTCATTAGGGGATGTTTTTAACAAACAGGGTTTTTGTAGTGATAAAGAAATACGCAAAAAATTTAATCTCACCAAGTCCACATGGCTTTTTCACAAACAGTTAGAGCTATGTTTGAAGTCTCACGGTGTTCCATTAGACAGACCAATTGAACACCACAGATACCACAAATTCTTCTACTCAAGAGAGACATCGAGAGGTTTTGTTTCAGAATTTTATCATCAATTACTAACGTCCTCGTATGAAACCCTCCAACTTGACTCTGTCTGGAGGAGGGATATACCAGACCTGGAAAATGACTTTGATTGGCAAGGAGCCTGGGCAAATGTCCGACTTACATCAAGGAACCCGGATCATCAACAAATCAATCTTAACTATATTCACAGGACATACTTGACTCCTATAAGACTGTGCCGAATGGGGCTCAAACAAGATTCCAAATGCACCCAATGTACAAATGGGGACGAAGGGACATTTATGCACATGTATTGGGACTGCTCACCAGTTAAGGCATTCTGGAAAGATGTGACCCAACAAATATCAAAACTCGTATCTTGGAATATACCTGTACACCCCTCGGTATTGCTGTTGAATGATGTTTTTGAGTTTGCAGTGAATCCACAGCTAAAGAGATTGGTTTTATCGGGTATCACAGTAGCCAAAAAGCTGATCGCATCACGCTGGTTTCAACCGGAAAAAATGTGCCGTAAAGTTTGGTTTCTTACATATCTCGATGTAATTTACCATGAAATATCTACAGCAAGAATTCTGGGTCTCAATGAATCCAAAATGTCAATGTGGTTAGAAGTGGTGGAGAGAATAAAAGCTAGCTTATAATGGTAGTGTCTGGTTAGGTGCGAGGGATAGTGGAGGTACTTCTCAAGGTGGGGTCCGGGAGGGGGGGGTTCGAGCTGAGCATATGTGTGTAGGGCTGGGCGATATGACGATATTATATAAATATCGGGTACAGTTCATTAACGATACACTTTTTCAACGTATCGTGGATATCGTGATGTTTTGCCCAAGAGGATTGTGTCGCGTCAATCTGTCCACACGTTACTCGTTCATATCTCAGCCCGTGCTGAGATATGCCCATTCCGCGGTCTGTTAATAAAGTTTTCAATCAGACAGATGTATGGAAAGGCTTTTATTATAACATTCGTTGTAGTAAAATCATTATGCCTCATTTAGTCTGTTGAGCACTGGTCTCCTACTCGACGGCCGCGGGGAGCTAACGTTAGTAGCTTTGTTGACGTTGTTCAGCCACAGGACATTCAGGAAGTAAAAAACTAGGAGCTTGCCGATTGGTGCTAAGAACAGCAGGGCGGGTGCAAGCGCTGTGACGTAATTGGCAGACTCGACTTTATTATTATCAAAATTATATGTTTCCGTCAGAATGAATGAGTGAAGACTTTGTTAAAGGGTTGCAGAATGGGTACAATACAGTACAGGAGGATGAAGACCAGAAAAAGACTTTCGACTTTTTTTACATAAGGGTCCTCCATTTTCAATTCATCAAAACATTTAGAGACATACATATATACAGTAGTTTCATTAAAATGCTATTGATTGATTGATTGATTGATTGATTGATTGATTGATTTAAAACTTTATTAACATATTGCAGAATGGGTACAGTACAGCTCAATACATACAATTGTTAAGGGGATGCAGACCAGAGAAAGACTTTAGTCTTGTTTACATCAGGGTCCCCCATTTTCAATTCATCATATTTCATATCTAAATCATATAATATCTCATTGCTAAATATATGCAATATATAATCTAATAATCTAAATCTAATATATAATATAAAAATGCTAAATGCATGGGTATTTTATTTTGTCTTTAATGTTAGCTTGCAAAATCAAATACTGTCTTGGTAAGCCTCATAATGAATTGTTTGGGGTAAAAAAGAAAAACATCGTGATGTGTATCGTGTATCGCCGAAAGGTCAGAAAATATCGTGATATCATATTTAGGCCATATCGCCCAGCCCTATATGTGTGTAGGTTTTTTTTTTTTTAGATAACAGGTATTATGGGTATATCTTATATAAAACAACTAACCAAAAGGTGATCTCATTGGATGTGCCCTGACAATTAATGCTTGTATATCTTATCGTGTGTTGTCATGTTTGTTTATATGTTTGTTTAAAAAATAATAAAAAAATAAAATACAAAAAAAAAAAGACATATTCATAATCCAACATATGTGTAAAGAAACAACATATTCCGATTGGAAGGACTCCCATCTCCTCCTCGCGTCTCACACAGGGCTGAGCTGTGCACGGCTTTGCTCTCACTCGAGTGAGGAGGAGCGGAAGGACCGCTGGTTCTCCAACATACAGCGGTGTGCTCTTCAGAATGTACCGGGAGAAACGTTTACTGTACCCTGCATACATAATAAGCATATAAGCAGTGCTTACTAACGTTATTAGTTACGTTATTTCTGACCGAATTAGTCATTCATTTGTCTAGCACAGTCTCTAACAGTGTAACAGTAAGAAGCATTTTGGATAAAAGTATTCTGTACTTCTGTATGACAACAATGTATGCCTTTCAAATGTTAAATGATAAATGATTAAATGATACACAGCGAAATCTACGCTCTCGCCTCCTGCTTTCGCCAACGGCGCCTATTAGGGCTGGGCGATAAAACGATAACGATAACTATTGCGATAAATTATTTCCTCGGAATAAACATGAAACGTGGTCGCAAAGTTTCGATATATCGATTTTCCAAGCTTGGCTCCGTTCAGCCTCGGCTCAGCACACTCACTAACAACAACCAACGTTACGTGATGACGTGCTTGCGCACAACAGCTAACAACCAATCAGTGAAGGAGATGGCCGAGAGCGAAGTACACCCGGAAGGAGGTAGGACTCACTCAACAACAAGACTTGCTAGGCTAATTAGCTTGCACGGCGATGTTTTATATATTTACGTGCCGAGTATGTGTGTGGCGTGAATTCTGAGGCCACGTTTATAGTAGTGTGGGGTATACAGTTAGTTTCAATATATTGTGGCGGAAGAGAGTATTTTAGTGTCATATTTATTGTCATGAGATACTCCGCTTGTCGGCTAACTGCTAACGTGCGCGGACTGATGACGACATCAACTCGACTTGAGACATTCGCAGCAGCATAATAAGTTAATTAAACTTGACAGACATTATATCGACGATAATTATCGATATCGAATTATATGAAAATAATTTTATAATTTTATCGCGATAACGTTTTTGGTCATATCGCCCAGCCCTAGCGCCTATGTGAAAGGCGAAGTGAACTCCAGCCTTAGCGCGCTTGCCGCGGGGGTGTGCCACGCGCGTCACGTGCGTGTCGCGGCCAATCAGGCCTACCCCGGAAATGGGAACGGTTGCGAAACGGATACAGGCGTCCCGCCTATGTAGTAAATTCTTCAGGCAAAGCCGTTGCAGTGGCTTTTTGCACTTCTCAAACCAATCACAATCGTCTAGGGGGCGGTGCTAAACAAATCACAATCATCTAGGCCAGGGCTAAACCAATGGCAATCGTCTAGGGGCGGTGCTAAACTAATCACAATAATTTAGGGTGGTGCTAAACCAATCACAATCATCTAGTGTGGCAATCGTCTAGGGGCGGTGCTAAACTAATCACAAACATCTAGGGTGGTGCTAAACCAATCACAATCATATACTCTAGGGCAGTACTAAACCAATCACAAACATCTAGCAAAATAGGGTCAGGGGAGAAATGTTTCAACATCAAAGTTTTCTATCATGAGAGTAATTAAAATATTCATTGAATAAAAACATCACATCTCCCTTTTACAGCCATTTTGTGATGGCTATTTTCTATATCTCCTAGTAAACATAGAATACAAGTGAGAACAATCCATAATGTACTGAGACAACACAGGAAGTGTGTTTTCTAATTGTCATAGCGACAGATTTGCTCCATATCCAGTGTAGTCAACTGAAACCTTATGGAAATCATACTCTCTAGTTGGCTATTGGCTAATGTTTTGTTGCGCTGTGCCCAACACCTAATAATGCTGCATGGGCATTTATGCATACAGCACGCATTGTAACCATGCATAATTTTGACAGAAACTGTAATAATTATTTTTATAACACGGCTGAATTTGCATGTTCTTTGAGTAGAATTGGAGATAGCCAGCCCATTAGACACACACACACACACACACACACACACACACACACACACACACACACACACACACACACACACACACACACACACACACACACACACACACACACACACACACACACACACACACACACACACACACACCACACACACACACCATTATAAACCAACCACAGCAATTATCTCTGGGTTTGGCAGGAAGGAATAAAGAAACTCTCATTTAAAAGTGTTTGTTTTTTCACAGCCAATGACTTTATAGAGTATTGGGTTTCTCCATGCTGCAAAATGACTTCCCAGGGGTGGAGGCAGTCTGGGGCGCAATGGAGAGCTGAGTGTTTTAAATTTAGAATATTTCATATAAAATTATGAAAGCACTCATGCTTACATTGATTGGCCTCTCACCATGTCGTTCAACGATAGCAGCAGGAGGGGTGTTTATAGCCCAGCAGGACACTCTTAAACCTGTGTGGGGTAGTCCGTAATGTTCCTCATATACAATACTTATGGTCTGGATACCTGGGTCCATATTCACAAAGCCTTACAGTGGGACTCCTAATATAGACTAGTTGACTATTAGTTTGAATAAGGTAATAGACTAGTTGACTATTAGTTTGAATAAGGTAATAGACACGTTTGACTATTAGTTTGAATAAGGTAATAGACTAGTTGACTATTAGTTTGAATAAGTTATAGACTAGTTTGACTATTGGTTTGAATAAGGTAATAGACTAGTTGACTATTAGTTTGAATAAGGTAATAGACTAGTTTGACTATTGGTTTGAATAAGGTAATAGACTAGTTGACTATTAGTTTGAATAAGGTAATAGACTAGTTTGACTATTGGTTTGAATAAGGTAATAGACTAGTTTGACTATTGGTTTGAATAAGGTAATAGACTAGTTGACTATTAGTTTGAATAAGTTAATAGACTAGTGTGGTAAATATTGACGTTGAATTTCATAAATAATATGTGTGAATAATTAGAGAGTCATAATGTAGGAGAAACAGACATTCCACACCAACCCCCTCTCATGAAAAGGCTGCTTACCCAAATGGTATGCAGGGGAATAGTTACAGGTCACAAAGCCCTCACTCAAACTGACTGTATGTAGATGCTGATTACATGCTGAAGAGTCATGAATCTATTAATCAACTGTTTAGTAGCAAAAGAGTAAACCATAATATACGGTTTGACGGGTGATTACACTCTTGTTAAAGAAGTCATCACAGCTACTCTGCCAACTAGCAGAGTGGGTTTTCAGTGCTAAATATGGATGGAACAGGGGTGACAGAAGAGCCATTCTCCACCCCCACTATGTGACCAGATTAGTACTGTATGGTAATAGCCCAAAAGGTCAAAGAGTATTCACACCCCCCCTCGTGAGACAAGACCCAACACAGCGACCACACGGACGGGGGCCACCAGCAGAACCCCTCTGTGCTCAGCGGGGGACCACACGGACGGGGGCCACCGACGGGCCCCCTCTGTCTCTGTCCCATCACGTCGCCACAACCCAGGGGGGGGGGGGGGGGGGCTGCCAGCCCCCACAGGAGACCGCTCACAGAAGACGCCCACGGACCAACTGGATTCTATTATTGGCTAGAAATTGTAGTATATAGGAGGAGACAAATTGGTAATTCGGGAGCCCTCAGACCGGACCGACCCCAGGGGTCTGTTGGGCTCCACCGCTCCTTCCACCAGAGAGACTGTGCTGCTTTTTATGTGAGTAAATCATGGACCCTTGGTTGGTTAAAATAGAATGTAAAGATACTTATCTTAGAAACCAGGCTTACTCATATAAAAAAGGGGCCTACAGTAAACTATGTATGTTCAAATTATGTTAACGAGTGACTGTTTTATGTACATGTTGGGGTTTGAGATGCAAACCTGATTGTAATTTCTGTACACAGATAGCCCTGTTAATGTTCTCTGATAATCTTTTGTCCTATTCACCTTGGTCTCCTGGCTCTGATCAAATAAATGTTGAATTTGGACTATAGTTCATGGTTTGTCTGGCCTACACGTTTATTCCTCATCTGCTTAAGTCAGATGAGGAGATCAACAATTCTATCAAGTATGATCCCTTTCTCCTCCTTCCAGATAATCAATCTCATTGTATTGTACTACAATAACCTCAAATTATTGTAGAAGTTCTGTGGGAATTTACCACACTAGTTTGACTATTAGTTTGAATAAGGTAATAGACTAGTTGACTATTAGTTTGAATAAGTTAATAGACTAGTTTGACTATTAGTTTGAATAAGGTAATAGACTAGTTGACTATTAGTTTGAATAAGGTAATAGACTAGTTGACTATTAGTTTGAATAAGGTAATAGACTAGTTGACTATTAGTTTGAATAAGGTAATAGACACGTTTGACTATTAGTTTGAATAAGGTAATAGACACGTTTGACTATTAGTTTGAATAAGGTAATAGACTAGTTGACTATTAGTTTGAATAAGTTATAGACTAGTTTGACTATTGGTTTGAATAAGGTAATAGACTAGTTGACTATTAGTTTGAATAAGGTAATAGACTAGTTTGACTATTGGTTTGAATAAGGTAATAGACTAGTTGACTATTAGTTTGAATAAGGTAATAGACTAGTTTGACTATTGGTTTGAATAAGGTAATAGACTAGTTGACTATTAGTTTGAATAAGTTAATAGACTAGTTTGACTATTAGTTTGAATAAGGTAATAGACTAGTTGACTATTAGTTTGAATAAGGTAATAGACTAGTTGACTATTAGTTTGAATAAGGTAATAGACTAGTTGACTATTAGTTTGAATAAGTTAATAGACTAGTTTGACTATTGGTTTGAATAAGTTATAGACTAGTTGACTATTAGTTTGAATAAGGTAATAGACTAGTTGACTATTAGTTTGAATAAGTTAATAGACTAGTTTGACTATTGGTTTGAATAAGGTAATAGACTAGTTTACTATTAGTTTGAATAAGGTAATAGACTAGTTGACTACTAGTTTGAATAAGGTAATAGACTAGTTGACGATTAGTTTGAATAAGTTAATAGACTAGTTTGACTATTGGTTTGATACGTTAATAGACTAGTTTGACTTTAGTTTGAATAAGTTAATAAACTAGTTTGACTATTAGGTTGAATAAGGTAATAGACTAATTGACTATTAGTTTGAATATGGTAATAGATTATTTTGAAGACTGGTTTGAATAAGATAATAGATTAGTTGACTATTAGTTTGATAAGATAATAGATTCGTTTGACTATTAGTTTGAATAAGGTAATGAAGCGAAAAGTTCCTGGTCACTGACTACAGATGAGCGCTGGGTCCAGATGATTTTGTCTGGGCTAGACACATAATAATAATAAAAAATAAATAAAATAATGCATTTCCTGAGGTCACTAGCTTAATTGCTCATTTAGTTTATCTAGTCAATTTGTGCATACCAGGACATGGATAATTGTCATATTAAATGAGATATTATGATTTAGTGAATTATAATAAGAGTTTGTAAGATTAGCAATTCTTTATTAGCAATGACTGATGAGATTTTATTATGCGAAATTAAACAAAAACACAAGGTACAACTGAAGGCTAAGGCTATTACAAAATACTCCTCCAATGGTCCATGAAATCAGCTTGATGCATTTTTATTAAATAAAAACATGATGCTGGTGCAGATAACGCTCTGTGCGCTTGCTTTTTTGTATTGCCTTGCAGTGAGACGGAGGAGGCGCGCTTGATTTCTATCACAGGCCACAGTTGAATTGCGCCGCCTAGGTGAGGCAGCAGGCCAAAATTAAGTGATACAGACGAAGCTTTTAGTATTCATGGGGGCTTTGCCGCGACGCGCGCACGGTTATATTCACGTCGTGAATTCAGTCTGGGGGCCGAATGGAAAATGCCAGGCGGGCTGGATTTGGCCCGCGGTCCTTGACTTTGACACATGTGCCCCGATGTCCTGCTTACTAATGATGTCACTGGGGACAAGCTCCTGTCTGTACGAGCTGACTGACACTAACTGAACCCTACTCCACAGTGCACACAAAACAGATTTCAGCTAGTTTCAGTCAGCTTGTACAGACAGGAGGGACATCCCCAGTGGCTTTGCTAACTAAGCAGAGCTGCTGGCATCGAGTATGAAGAACAGCATGGATTGTGCTGAGGAAGGACTCTACCGATCCACACCATCGTTGGTAAATTGGAAATAGAGCCAGGGTTCCAGAATTGTGAACTATCCCTTTAGCAGTGGTGCCCAACCAGTCGACCGCGATCGACAGGTAGATCGCGGGCTGATTTCAAGTAGATCTCGATTAATACATTTCGTTTTTTTTTTTTTGCACAATCAACTCTGCCTCTCTTTTTTGATTGATTGATTGATTGAAAAGTTTATTAACAGATTGCAGAATGGGTACAGTACAGTACAGCTCAATACATACAATTGTTAAGAGGATGCAGACCTGAGAAAGACTTTCGTCTTGTTTCCATCAGGGTCCCCCATTTTCAATTCATCATATGACACACATGACATACAGATAGACAGCACTGCTACATCTATACATTTATGACATACCAGATTTTCAAATACAGTACTGTTTGTGATACTAAAAAAATCCAGAAGAAGAGTATATACATTTGACATAGAAACTGTGCATTGGGGGAGGTTGGGTAGGTGGGGTGGGGCTGTACATTGGAGGTGGGGGGGGGGGGGGGGGGGGGGGGGGGTTGGGTAGGGGGGGGGGACACTGTACATTGGAATACTGACATACATTTGACATAGAAACTGTACATTGGAGGAGGTTGGGTAGGTGGGGTGGGGTTGGGTGGGGCTGTACATTGGAATACTGACAAAGCCATGCTTGGTCTTTATTGTACAACTTTGAGGTGCTTTGGTAATCCCAGCATACAAACAAAGATCGCGTGACGTCGTCGTGTCACGTGAGACAAAAAAGTGGTCTGACGAATCAGAGGCCGCGCTCCGTGACGCGTTCGAGGATACAGACTGGGACATGTTTAAAGGAAGCGCCAGTGACGTCAGCGAGTACGCTGATACCGTTGTGAGTTACATAACAACAGTGGCAGACGGTATTGTCCTCACAAAGAAGGCGCGGGTTTTCCCAAACCAGAAACCTTGGGTGGACAGCACTATAAAAGCAGCCCTGAACTCACGCACCACGGCTTATAACCTGGGCAGAGAGTCAGGAAATATGGAAGAGTACAAGGCTTCAGTCTACACTCTGCGCAAGGCTGTTAAACTTGCTAAGAGGACATATGCTGAGAAACTGGAGACACAAATGGCACAAAACGACACAAGAGGCTTGTGGAGGGGACTGAAGACAATAACTGACTACAAAGTCAGCGCCCCCTCAATGGGGAGCGACGACGCCTCTCTCGCGGACAAACTCAACTCCTTCTACGCTCGGTTCGGTGTAGACAGTGTCGCCGCTAGCCCTCTGGCTAGTGACGTCACTGGCGCACCGGCTGTTGTGGAGGGGGGGGGGCAACCGCGGGGGGGCGGGGGCGCTCTCTCGTTGTCGGAACACAGTGTGAGAAGAGCATTTATGCAGGTGAACACCAGGAAGGCTGCGGGCCCAGATGGTATAACAGGACCCATACTTAAGTCCTGTGCAAACCAGCTTGCCCCGGTGTTCACCGCCATATTTAATCAATCCCTGGCGGAGTCAGTAGTCCCTGCCTGCTTCAAGATGTCTACCATCATCCCTGTACCGAAGAAACCCTCCCCAACATGCCCAAATGACTACAGACCGGTGGCACTCACCTCTGTGGTCATGAAATGTTTCGAGAGGCTGGTCAAGGACCACATTTGTGCCTCTCTCCCCAGTGATATGGACCCTATGCAATTTGCATACAGGACAAACAGGTCCACTGACGACGCGGTCTCCCAGCTACTGCACAGCACTCTCTCCCACCTTGACCGTCAGAAGGGGGGCTATGTGAGACTGTTGTTCATTGACTACAGCTCAGCGTTCAACACCATAGTCCCCACCAGACTGGTGGACAAGCTGATCGAGCTAGGTCTGAGCTCCGCCCTGAGCGCCTGGGTACTGGACTTTCTGAGTGAAAGACCCCAGGCGGTCAGGGTGGGGGGTCAGACCTCCAACACCATCACCCTGAGCATCGGGTCCCCCCAGGGCTGTGTTCTAAGCCCCCTGCTGTACTCACTCTACACACACGATTGTGTGGCCAAGTTCAGCTCCAACTCCATAGTGAAGTTCGCCGACGACACAGTGGTGGTGGGGCTGATCTCGGACAACGACGAGAAGGCCTACCGAGAGGAGGTTGAGGTACTGGAACGTTGGTGCCAGGACAACAGCCTGCTCCTGAACATTGGTAAAACCAAGGAGCTGATCGTGGATTATAGGAGAGGACAGCAGGAGACACACACACCACTGATGATTAACGGGGCTACCGTGGACAGGGTGAGCAGCTTCAAGTACCTGGGGGTCCACATCTCAGAGGATCTGACATGGTCAACACACATAGACACAGTAGTAAAGAAAGCGAAGCAGCGCCTCTACCACCTGAGACAGTTAAGGAAGTTCAGAGTATCGGGGAAGATACTCCAGTCCTTCTACTCAGGAGCTGTAGAGAGCATCTTGACCGGAAACATCACTGCCTGGTATGGGAACAGCACGGCACAGGACAAGAAGGCCCTACAGAGAGTGGTGCGCTCAGCCGAGCGTACCACGGGTATTGCGCTACCTCCCCTGCAGGCTCTATACAACAAGAGGTGCAAATCCAGAGCCTGCAGGATAATGAAAGACCCCCACCACCCCAATAACAGCCTGTTCCAGCTGCTGAGGTCAGGCAGACGCCTGCGAACCCCAGCTACCAGGACTTAGGCTAAGCTTCTTCCCCCAGGCCATCAGAGCCTTGAACAATGAACATTGAGAGACACAGAAACTGAACTATCCACACACAAGCACACACAAGCACATACACGACACGCACGCTGAGCACGCTCACACACTAGCAGCCACTTTAACACTCATGCCGCACACACGCACACTTATGGCCAGAGGAAAGGCCACTTTAAATTAGTATAACATCAGGAACAGTGTATTGCACTATAAAAGCTACCTAGCATGTCCTATATGCTCTGTAAATACTATGTACAGATACCGAGATGGCACACCATGTACCTGTTTATTGCACTGTTGTTGTTATTGGATTCTTTAATATGTTGTACCACTGTATTTTTATTGGATTCTATTATATGTTGTACCACTGTATTGCACATCGTCGCGGGCAAGACCAGCCGCATTTCATTGTATACCTGTATGCCGTGACAATTAAAACTCTTGACTTGACTTGACTTGAGTGCTCCTGCCAGAGTCTTCAGGGTATTCTTGTTTACCAGGGAGGAGATCCGGTACAAGAATGTTAACACATCTGGTGCCAATAACGTCGTACAACGTGTTTCAAGGTCATGCTAATTCTGCCATTCCACGGCGTACAACGTTATTGAGATCATATTTCATTTTTTCGCCATGGTATTCATAATTCCCTCACCCAGCCTCGGCTGATACAGTGGGAGCCTGCACAACTCTGCAACGCTTCAATACTGCCGCCTGGTGGTGATCGGGCGAGTTACAACCGGAAATGGATCTCTGGTGATCTCCATGCACCGGGGAAATGCGTCCGGCACTCACATATTGCTGCGGGACTCTAGACACACATCCGTACATATGGATCGCTGCCATAACTCAATAATCGATATGATTTGGGCGTTTATTATTATTATACAAACCGCAAATGGATCTAGTCGATCCACGTCAAATAAGTGGGATCTTTTTCCTCCAGTCTCATCAGCGAAAGGTAAGAGGACGCTGACGTCATTTTCAGCGTGATTGTTTATTATTATTAATGCAAACTGCTCTGATCAATATATCACCCATACTACATAAAGCATTTACTGACGATCACGGAATTATAAACGACCCCCCCCCGTTCATCCACGCATGATCAGTCATAACGTTTAGGATCATGTACAGTTGACATTTTTTATATAGCGTGTATCGGCAACAAACGGCAGTTGATAATCTATATGCCTATAACTCACGTTTTGGAATTACTGCAGAAAACGATAAAAACATATTTATATTCTAGACGGTATTTTCGTATGAATCTATGAATGAAAAAGTATAACGTTCCTACATCCTGAACGATAGATAATCGATGTTGAATGGGCCATAGTAATGTAAATTTAGCAATACAATTTAAAAAGTTATAGCCCTGCAAAGAAGGTGAACATCTCCATAGGCTTAGAGTGGTGGCAGAGAGTGGTGGCAGAGAGTGGTATGAGCCGGGCAAACTCCGTGGCAGTTAATGTGTTAACTACAACAAGCAATGCTGTTTGTTATTTAAGATGAGGTCGGACTCGGCACTGACAGATTTGTGTTCATTGTGCTGCTTTTATAAAGCCTCAAATGACGGCTTACAATATTTCATGAAAGCAAAGTGTTTTGTTTGTCTAAGATTTAAAAAGGTTGAAACTTGGGGGGGCAGGTGGCGCACGGAGATTACGTTCGTCACCAACACCGGGAGACACTAGGATTCGCCTGTTCGAATCCAGCTCCCGGCGTTGCTATCAGCTTGGCTGTCCTCTCACGCTGATACAATTGGCTGTATCAGGGGGTGGGAAGCTGAAGGGTGGGTTCTGGGCGTTGTGGACAGCGACCCCTACAGTTCGGTCGGGGCGCCTGCTCAGCGAGGGTTGGATCTGAGGAGAGATAGTGTGGCCTCCCACACGCTACACTCTCCCCGGTGAGAACCTGCGCGGCCAGGTTGGCCTGCCCCAGGCTGCACATGCGTCGGAGGAAAGCATGTGACAGTCTCCGGTCTCCCGGACCAACAGTAGGGGAAAGTATGCAACAACCAGGAAGGGTGGGATGGGAGAAAAATCTGGAAAAAGGAGAGGAAGAAAGATATTAAAAAAAAAAAAAAAAAAAAAAAAAAGTTGAAACTTTACAGCACTGACAAAGTTGAACAAAGTGCTGTAAAAGTCCCACAACATATAAAAAAAATAAAAAATAAATGTATCTCGAAGCTTCGAATTAAAATCGAATCTCGGCCCCAAAGCTTCGAATTCCAAAAAAAAATTCGAAGGTCAGCCCTACTACGGATAGCTCATTATATCAACGCCGTTGTTGTTTGCAGGCTTGCAGCTGTTGGTTAGCTAGCTATCGTTCTCAGTTGGCTAACGTTAGCTACTAGCTAGCTAATACTGGCCTACCTTTTAATTCGCAATGGAATGGCTAGCTAACTAACTGTACAAATCGATGTGATTTGGCTGAGACCGTATTTTGTACGGTTGGCTGGATTGGGGGTGGCCAGCTGGCTAGTTTTTCAATCAATCAAGCTGGCAGTTCGTAGTGCAGTACCTGGCTGGAGTTGTATTGTGGGTTAAGGTAGCCAGCTGGCTGGCTGGCAGTTCGTGGTGCAGTAGCTGGCTAGATAGCTGGCTAATGTTGGCCAATATAGCTGTAACTGAATGATGCTAGCCTTATGTGGTCTTATGAGTTTCAGTTCATAGGAAAATACTTTGACTATAATGGTCAGAAGTAAATTAACTGTATATACTCTCTTTTAGAAACTCTGTCTCTTAAACAGTACTGTATATCTTGTATGTCATAAATGGCTGGATGTAACAGTACTGTTTATCTGTATGTCAAATGTTATGATGAATTGAAAATGGGGGACCCTGATGTAAACAAGACGAAAGTCTTTCTCTGGTCTGCCTCCCCTTAACACTTTCAGTGCCACGGACGACATACCTCGCTTTATTAGCCCACCCACTGAGTGCCGATGACGACAAATATAGTTTTATTGTTTTATTAGCGATCTGAAATCATATTTCATCAACCGAGTCTCCCGTTGGTACAGCAGCCCCTACAGGAGCTCAGAATGGAAAAAAGCGCCCCCTATCGTCTATCCCTGTGTAACTGCAGGTCAGTCGCTTAGACTGACCTGGGATCTGTAGATATGTAGGGGCGGAGCCAGCTGGTTCCTTGTGCTGGCAAGAAGTCTGATCAACATGGAAGTCATCACGGGACGGGAATCAGCCTGGAATATATATGTACAGCAGCCAATACTCAATCAACAAGCGTGATCGATATTTGGAATGGCGATCAGGAATTGGAATGATCTTTTTGGAGAACATCTGATCTGAGGTAAGGAATCTATTTTACCAGTCTTGGGATAATCAGAGTTGTATTCGCTGAGATCTCAGCGTTTGCCCTATGTGTGATGTGTCTGTGTCTGCGCGATCGCTGATGAGGAAATAAGATAATCGATTTTTCAGATCGCCTCTATAGCGTGCATACGTACACATCCGATAATCTAGCTTTATTTGAAAACTATTCATAAATAGGCCGAAAAATTACAAAGTTTTTGTGTATTCTAGAATATTCCAGTAAATGTCTTATCATGGAATCTTTATATTTTCTTTGAAAACGAGGGTTTTTCAAAATGCTATAAAACGAAAATGAACCGATAAAAAAACAATCCGCTTCGACAATGTTGACTGGAAAACGAGTCATTGATAAGCGACGGGCATATTAGACACATAGCCATAATTTAAAACATAGATTAGGCATTTTTAATGCTAACATTGAAGTGGGTCGCGGCATTCAAGGAGGTTCCGGGGCACCGAGCTCCGGCACGGAAAGTGTTAACAATTGTGTGTATTGAGCCGTACTGTATTGTACCCATTCTGCAATCTGTTAATAAAATGTTCAATCAATCAATCAATCTGTTATGCTTAACATGCAGTACTATTAACTTTACTTAATTTCTAAGATTAGATCATTTCGTTATTTTTAAATGTCTGATCTAAAGATAAACAAAGGGTTTTAAAAGTGTTATATTTATCTATATATATATATATATATATATATATATATATATATATATATATATATATATATTTAAACTAAATAAGACTCGTGCACATCTGGTTGGACCCCGACTGGAGGTGCAGGTCAGCGCAAGAGAGATATATAAAAACTAAAAGGAGAATACCTTCAAGGGAAAGAAGGGACCGCACACTCTTCAGGACTGGTTTTAGCTTTTTTATTGTTGCACAACGTGTTTCGCTATCTGCTTCCTCAGGTGCTAGCAACAATAAAAAAGCAAAAACCAGTCCTGAGGAGTGTGCGGTCCCTTCTTTCCCTTGAAGGTATTCTCCTTTTCCTTTTAAATCTTAAAATGTAAAAAAAATTAAAAATAAAGATATATATATATATATATATATATATATATATATATATATATATATATATATATATATATATATATATATATATATCTTTATTTTAATTTCTTTTTACATTTTAAGATTTAACATTTTTCCCTGTGGTATCGAAAATGGTATACTATATATGGTATAGAATATCGATACTTTTCAAGGTATCGTATCGAAGTTCGAAATTCCATGTGACAGCTCTGTTTACACATCATTCCTATTCCCTTTTAATTGTACATATATCATTTTAGTTTTGATTGTATTGTTCCACTTTTGCTTTGGCAATGTAAACTCATGTTTTCTCATGCCCATTGAATTGAGTGTGTGTGTTGTCTGTGTATGCAGAGTGTGAAATAAATGGGTCATGCTGCCTGCATGCCCAACGTGAGAAGTTAGTCTCGTCATTCTTGTAATTGCTACACTACACCGTTACAATGATATATAAAATATCATATTATATTATATACCCATTCAATATGCACATGACAGAAAATATTATATGCCATATAATATGTTCTGTCATGTGCATATTGAATGGGTATTACTAATACTATTAATACTAATACTAGCCGAGAGTAGGTCACATTTTGGCTGGTAGCTCTCGGCTAGGTGGTAAATTAAAAAGTAGATCTTGGTTCAAAAAAGGTTGGGCACCATTAAGGTATACATCAAGTATTACCGGTATCGTATGGATATTTCATTTTAATAGCTCACATAATGTCTTAACCAGACTAAATTACCTTACATGCTTAATGAAGAAACAAGTTCTGTATCATAATGGCTCCGCTCGGCATCACTCTCTGCACAGTACCTTGCTTGTGCACGCGCACTGAATAAAGATTCCACAAGTGTACCTTTATATCCCAATATTCGTCTGACCACACCCCTATCAGCTTACCTACATAAGCAGGAGTGGGGCCACACACTCGCCTCCTTCTTCGCTTTCACCACAAGGAAGTGCCTTCGGTAGATCCCCACTTGACGATGTTGTTAGTAGGAGAAAGTTGGAAAACAAGGGATACGTTGTCTCACTATATTCGAGAAAATACGGCGATATTGTCTTCGTACTGGAGTGTCTGGAAGATGATGATCATTCTACTCCTCCACCGTTTTTTTCATATTGGGAGTTCACGCCGCTTACATGCCTCCCAACTGCAGTCCTCTTTGCTGCGGCTGGATGGGGTAAAACCCTCCAGCGACACAGTTGGACTGTAGGACGCACCGACAGTTGTGAGAAGCGGTGGGTTCCAGGTTTGGTGAGTAATGTTTGCTTGCGAGCTCCACTTGTCTGTTAGTGCTATGGGGGCTAGCTGACAATGTTTACGAAAACCGGACCCAGATTAGGGTCCTTTGTTCAGCCTTTTTAGGCGACGGCGGAGGATCTTGGTTTGAAGCCCATTATAGCAACTAGTGGGCCACGACCAGTAAACTGGTGATCCCAGGATCTCTGGACGTGTGGGTACTTCTCTGTCACCGTATAGGCCCCATCTTTCATATACAAATGAGAGTATACCCTAAACGAGGAAATGTGGGCATGGATGTTCGTTATCGGAAAATCCATGTTCAAGTCGGCTACAGCCCAGATGGGACTTGTGCTGGCTCCGCCGGATGTATGGTAAAATCACTGTTGTAAAACTGTGTTAACATCTCGTTTCTCTTCTCTCTTAAAAGGTGAGGAGGGTTTCAGAACGGCGGCCTGTCTGAGTGTGGCTTGTTATATCGTTGCGTACAAGTTCAGGTGATAGCTGCTTAGCTTGCGTGCTAGTTGTGGCCTACTGTGTTAGCCAGTCAGCTGTTAGCTGCGGCGCTAGCTCGCTGTGTTTACCAGGCTAGTAAACGTTAGCTTGTTGCTATCAGTCGGATAGCTGCTTAGCTGGCGTGCTAGTTGTGGCCTACTGTGTTAGCCAGTCAGCTGTTAGCTGCAGGCGCTAGCCTGTTGTGTCATTAGGCTAGGTAACGTTAGCTTGCTGCTATCGGCCGAGTGCGGCCGTTAGCTTAATGCTACACTGTTGAACGTTCTGAGACTATAACATGCTTTAAACACTCTGACTACGACGTCATCTTTGACAGAGGATGTTAGTCGAACCTACCCTGAGGCCGGCCGGCGAGGACTGCGTCAACAAGGGGAACCGTAGCGGCGGGATGGAGCGGCGACGCTGCCCATGTCGACAACACAGGAATGCTGTATTTACTATCGGTGCCTTGTTAGAGACTGCAGTTTCGCTTGATCTGCGCTCACGGTAGGAAGGGTCTTGACCAGACCTTGAACACTTCTTCTTTCTTTCCCTTCTAAATGTTTTGTAAATAACTATGTTTTCCAAAACGAGTGTTGCTGCACTACATTTAGGATACGATGCGAGTTATGTGTGAATTGTCTTGTCACTGGTAATTAGCTTCTCCATGCAAATCGGGTTGTTTTTACAGATGTGAAAATGATCTGGTTTGTTGTGTTGAGAAACATCATGTGTGTTATGTACCGTGTACTCACAACTGAGGGGGTTAAACTAACCTATAAAACTATGCTTAGTGACATATGAGTGAAGAATGAATTCTTTTCTCAGCCTGTAATGACAATGAACAGTGTGTTCACATATTAACAGGTTTACCTGTTTAACTGGCCGTATTAAGGGTAAAGTAGGAGGGGTGTTTTCCCCCCGGTTCCCTGGGGACTTCTTCACCCTCCTCTCAGACATGTTGTTACAATATATTGTGTCAATGTGTGGTAGGGATACGATGTAACCCTTAGCTTAGTTGCTGGGGTTGTGCTAGAACAGCTTGAGAAACTATATTTTCCTAAAAGAAAAGATTGTTTGGTCACTTTTCGTGTGTGCTTAGCAAGGCCTGTGGCCGATACTAATCGAGAATTATGTATTCTCTCATTATGAAAAACGGCGTTCCTCTGTAGAGTGTTTTTGCCATTTTTTGTAGGTGATAATGGGTTGTGTGTGTCGTGTGACCTACAACTGGGTTGGGTTGGCCACAGAAGCACATGTGTAAGTCTGGTACCGGGGCTCTTAAGGGGGCCCTCTCTATTCTGTGTTTTTTCCTTAGTAAAAATCAGAGAGCAGGTTAGCACATGCGCTGTGTGAAGCTGTTAGACGCCTCATGGAGCTGACTATGACTGTGTCATACTCTTTTTTGTCATTACATCGCATCATGGGTGTGGGGTCGTAAAGGGGTGAACTGGTAATCCTTTTCTCCCCTTCTTTGATGGGCAGGGGTTAAAACCTTCTGTCCTTCAAGGTTGCTGTCACGTTGCTGTTCGGCACGTTACAGGGTAAGAGGGGGGGGGGGGGGGGGGGAGTTTCCTGGTCCCACGCCCTGGAATATTGGGCGTGTGCACCGCAGAAATTCCCCCGCCATAGAGTACGTCACTGTGTTGGTAGGACTTCCGTGAGCTGTTCGGGTCCATATGATGGATCTGTTTTGGGGAGTGGTCAGGGCTCCTCCTCACGAAGCTCCTATTCGGGCCTTCTGTGAGTTAGGACTCTCCTTCCATGTGAGGGAGCCTCCTCAGAGTGCAGAGCCTCCTCCTCAGATTGTCAAGGTGAGTAGAACTTCAAAAAGGAGTCCTGCTCTATTGTGTGTGTATTCGATTCAATTCGATTATTGAGTGTGTATGGGTTCAGTGCCTCCTCCCCGGAGGGCCCTAAAACCAAAATTTTACATGGCTCAAGGTTGCAATATATTCTTTTCAATCTGTACAGCTCGCGTGGGAAGTCTCTCTGGGGATTTCCGTCTCCTCCCTATGGGAGGGTGGTGGGATGTAAAAATGTAAAAAAAAATTACCCCCGGCTGTGTAGACTGTGATACATGCTGTTGGTGCTTCCTTCTTTTCTATTAAAAAGAGTTGGAGTTAGGAAGCATCACACCCCTCTTGTCGTTCCCCTGGGCGCCTTGGGGATTCAATGACAGGTCTAAATAGCCTGTTCATTGATGTGGTTGTGTCCCGACGCACGCATAGTGCTAGCTCGGGGTGTTCTGTTGAAGATCAGGCGAATGACTGGCACGCCTTGGTTGCTTGAGGTTAAAACAGCGTTTTTATAAAGTAACTGGGATGGAGGTTTTTCCTCTTCCGACAACCTGTGTTGGTTGTCGACGGATTCTCGTTCATATCTGGGGGATGATGACGGAATGGATCTGAACATATGTAGAGGGGTCTCACGCCCTGGGGGTGGGCCACCGGGCGCGGTTCGCACCGAACGTCTGGGTGGCGCCTTCTTTTCATGTTTAAGATCAACACGCATATCTGCCCCTGTTCTTGTAGGCATGTCGGCGTGGTTAGGGCACAGGACTGGTTCTGGTCACGCTGGTCCGGATCAGTTAAACCCGTTGTCCGCCGGGGATGCAGATCTGCTGTTCTGGTACCCTGAGGGACTTGGGCTTTTTTCAGGGGGAAAAATGCCAGGTCGGTCCGGGTGTCACAGGGTTAAGCGCTATGGAGACCCTGGTTGGGTACATTTTGTACTCAGCACTGTCGTAATGGCTTACGGCCATGCCGACCTGTACACGCTCGATCTCGTCAGATCTCGGCCGCTACGCAGGTTGGTCCTGGTTAGTACTTGGTTGGGAGACCGCCTGGGAATACCAAGTACGGTGTGCTTGGGGCTGGTTCTCCATTCTTTTCGCTCCTCTCTCACGCATGGCGAAGAGGGGCCTGTTGGGGTGGTCTTTGAACTCCTCTGGTGACCCTGTGGTTCCCGTATCGCCGGGCCCGGTCCGAAGTAATGTTTCGTCGACCCGTAAGCCTGGGATAACCCTTTTTTGAAAACTGAAACACTTGTACTGCGGTATAGCCAGTGTGTATCCGCAGGTGTGTTTTGGAGTTTTTTCTTGAGGGGTTATAGGAACAACCACCGCATTGGGTAACGACAAGGTGGTTGATTCCCTGGTGTGTTGGAGCAGTGTCAACTCCCGGGTTACCCGGTTGAGGGTGCCCCTGCACGTTCATGACGTCTGCCAATCATGTCAGCCTTCTCTGCCTCAACCCCTCTGGGTGGGATTTTTTTAAATGGAGGCTTGGTCATGCAACAACGCCAGCATACGCCCCTTCCGCCGGGGGGGCTGTTCTCAGCTAACTCCTTTGGCGCCTGTCTCGTCCGCAGTGCTCCAGGCTCAGGTTACAGCCTGTTGCCTGGTTTTCCCCGGTGCGCTGCCTGCTTCCGTTGGTTAACCTTTTTTGTGTGCTTACGGCCATGCTGACTGCCTGTTCTGCAGGGTCAGTGTGCCAGGCGGTGTGCTATTGGGGAGAAAGGGCCCGCTCTGGGAGGGGCCTTATCCGAATACGCTGGCGATGTGGGGGGCGGTGTCACTAAGTGACCGCCTGGTGGGGTCTTGATGCCTGGCGTCATTGACCTCTCCGGGCCCCCGTTTTCCAGGGGATCCAGTCCCTTTAGTGGGTCTGGGTCTTCCTTCGCGCTCCGCTGCTACGGCCTTGACCCCGTGATTTCTGGGGGCAGTAACAAGGTTGTTCCCTCCGTTCGTTCCCGGGTGGCATGCGGGTTGTGCGTGTGTGTAGTCGTGGGGTCAGGCCACGGTCTGCTCACCCTGTGAGTTGAGTTGCTTGAGTGCCTCTTCGCACGGTCGGGTCCGTCGCCCTCCCGGGAACCTCCAATAGGGGGGGTACCCCCCATTAGGGGGGGTCGGGGGGGCTCGGTCCTCCCTGATCTGATGGTTGTGGCGGGCCTCAGCGGGGTGTATTTGTCGGCCGATGGCTCCCGCTCGGCCTCCCTTGTGCAGAGAGTGATGCCGAGCGGAGCCATTATGTTACAGAACGATAGGTTATGACTATAACCAAGTTCTGTTAATAATGGTGACGCTCGGCATCAGACGCCGCTGCTGCCCTTGATCTCACCTTGTGGTGAAAGCTTGGGAAGGAGGCGAGTGTGTGGCCCCACCCCTGCTTATGTAGGTAAGCTGATAGGGGTGTGGTCAGACGAATATTGGGATATAAAGGTACACTTGTGGAATCTTTATTCAGTGCGCGTGCAGGAGCAGGGTACTGTGCAGAGAGTGATGCCGAGCGTCACCATTATTAACAGAACTTGGTTATAGTCATAACCTATCGTTCATAATTCCTTAAAACCTATTATAACTATCACTTTATTGTGACCACATTCATGACCAGTATTTGGATATGAAGGGTTCCATAAAAGTACAGATGATTATACCTTTTAAAATGTAACTTTATAAGCCTGTTAAGCCTGTAGGTCCCCCAATTGGGGGACCCTGCTTTTCTTTATCATAAATCGATCAATAGAGACCGTATTAGATCCCCAATTATCATATCATGGGGTATCATTGGAAAGCCACACTCATTGGCTACAACCCTGTCCAAAGAGATTGCCAAATGATTGACGGAGCTAGAGCCCCTGGAGGTCGGGGTGGTAATGTGTACTTTGGCACACGCCTCACATATCGGCATGTAACTCGAGAACCGCTGAACGGATTTTGTCACCTGAAAGGGCAACAAATAGGGCTATAATTCTATCTATATATTTTATTAAAAGAAATGCACACCGAGCCGCTAGAGGGCAGCAAAGTGGCGCGTCGCAAATCATCCTCATGAGGGCCCACATGTGGGCCCTTGGATGTTAAGAGGTAATGTTTTTATTTTTTTTAGCCAAGAGTAAAGACCATAACCATATCAAAACAGCAGTCAAAGTGTATAATTTCATTTTTACCGATGTTTTGTAAGATTTACCAAAAATAAATGCTAATTATATCTCTTTTATCGTAAAACCGTGAGGAAATGACTAAATCCAGATTTAACCCTGCCATTGGAAAGAGGAGCATTTTCCATATCCATAGATGTATGATTTGGCCATAATAAGGTCAAGGTCAAGGTCAAATATGGTCTCTGTCCCCCTCCCTCTCTCTCTCTTTGTCCCCCTCCCTCTCTCTCTGTCCCCCTCCATCTCTCTTTCTCTGCCCCCCCCCCCTCTCTCTCTCTCTCTCTCTCTCTCTCTCTCTCTCTCTCTCTCTCTCTCTCTCTCTCTCTCAGAGAAAAAGAGAAAGAGAGAGAGGGAGGGGGACAGAGAGAGAGAGAGGTAGGGGGACAGAGAGAGAGAGAGGGAGGGGACAGAGAGAGAGAGGGGGACAGAGAAAGAGAGATGGAGGGGACAGAGAGAGAGAGAGAGAGAGAGAGAGAGGGGCAGACAAAGAGAGGGAGGGGGACAGAGAGAGAGGGAGAGAGGGACAGAGAGAGAGGAAGAGAGAGAGGAAGAGAGGAGGGGGACAAAGAGAGAGAGAGAGGACAGAGAGAGAGGAAGAGAGGGAGGGGGACAAAGAGAGAGAGAGAGGGACAGAGAGAGATAGATAAAACATGTTCCTCTCTTTCTCACCTTCTCTCTCTGACCCTCTCCCTTATTCCCTGTCAAGCTGTCTGTCTCTGCAGTTCTTAGTGCTGACAGCTGACAGTATGGTGTCGACTGGGACGGCTACCTGAGGAACTCACACACAAACTTCCACACAGAAAGCTGAGTAGGACAGTTGTTCTCTCTCTCTCTCTCTCCGTCTACCTGGCATTACCTTTTCACTCATCATCCTTTATCTGTCACTTATTCCCTCGCTCCCTCTCCTTCTCAAGGTGCCTCTTGTGCCCCCTATTATTGTTCTTTCTCTCCCTCTCTCTCCCTATATCTCTATATCTCTCACCCCATCTTTCCCAGCTCCCTCTTGGATCTCTCCCTCTATGATCCTCTGTCTATGGTCTCTGGAGGAAGTCACTTTACATCTAATTATGCCACCACAGTTCAACGCGACTTATACATATTCATAATGCTAACTCATAGTCTTAAAGAAAGAAGCCGGTCGCTCTGGTGAGACACTGGATCATAGCAGTGGATGAGAGCGGGTTCAGCCGGTGAGCCACTGGATCATAGCAGTGGATCAGAGCGTGCATTGGCCATATTATTTGTACAACTTAATTAGACATGACGCTCTCACGTATGAACTGCCGTCTCCACCCTTTCCTGACTCTGTTCCACGACTACACAAGTGTCTGTTTTCCAGTGCGTAGCCTATGCCGTCAGATTCATTGGCTTTTCACCAACAGATTAGCTACTATAGGCTGTACATTTTTACATTAGGCAATAAATACATCCTCTGCCAATAAAGATGTTTTCTATTAAGGGTGAAATGATGAAATTCAAACTTAAAAACGGCGGAGACCAAATGTTACATCAACTCTGTGGTCCATTTGAATGAATACATGCATGAATGAATTAATTAATACATTCATGAATTAATACATTAATTAATGAATGAATGAATACACAAACAAATTGATGAATGAATACACAAACAAATTGATGAATGAATACACAAACTAATTAATGAATGAATACATGCATGAATGAATATTCACAACTCCTACATTTACATTTAGTCATTTAGCTGATGCTTTTATCCAAATCAACTTATAAGTTCTGTACTGTACATCATACAACACCATACAAGATATATGAAATATACCATGTAGGTGTCTGACTGTATTAGACTAGTTGGTGTGATGAGGTGGTGCATTGTAACACTTCAGAACACAGCATGCAGCTAGAGAGCACATGCAGAGAGAGAGAGAGAGAGCACCATGCAGAGAGAGAGAGAGAGAGAGAGAGAGAGAGAGAGAGAGAGAGAGAGAGAGAGAGAGAGAGAGAGAGAGAGAGAGAGAGAGAGCACCATGCAGAGAGAGAGAGAGAGAGAGAGAGGACCTATGTGTATAATTTGTCAGTCTGGGGACCTCCTTTCCATCCCAGCTGCTGACTCTGTTTTGTCATATATTTATTATTTGTCAATGTCTTGTCAGGGTTTTCTTTTTAAATTTTTTGTGTACACATATATATATATGTGTGGCAAGTGGCTTACAATAGCTACGGACATTGCAATGGGTTGAGTATGGGTTATATGGATTTGAAAACTTTCAGAAATCAAACAAACAAACAAACTTCAGAGGCAAATATATATATATATTTTTTTATCCACTTTTTCTCCTTATTTTCTATTTTTTCTCCCATCCCAATTTCGTATTTCCAATTCTTCCCTCCCCTGTCTTGAACGTTGCTAGACTATGCCTCCCACTGGTTGGCTGTAGTGAGGATAGAAGCCTTGCATCACGTGTCCCCTCCGGTACACGAGGAGGCAGCCTGTCGCATCTTTTCACCGCAACAGCTCGAACTCTCAGTGGCGAGGAGTAACGCGTGGGAGGCTCACGCTGCCCCCGACACTTCCTGTTTCCGCCGTACCGGCGTCACCCAACCGACCTGTAGGAGTCGCTGTCCACAACGTCCAATCCCCACCCACCAGCTTTCCCACCCTCTAACACTGCCAATTGTGTTAGTATGAACGACCGGCCAAGCCGGTAGCAACGCCGAGAGCTGGGCTCGATACCAGCATATCCTGCGTTAGTGGCAAGCGCCTTGCCCACTGCGCCACTCAGCCACAGAGGCAAATATATTGAACTCATTCAGGAACTCTATGTCAGGAATAATTATCTAAACTCATCGTAAAGCATTATACATGGACAATTAATATATAATAGATATTTGAAACTTTGGTTCTCGTGGGCAGACAAAAAATGGAGGTGGGCCTTCCAAGGTTTAATTGGAAGAGAAAACCCTGACTGTACAATGTCCTGAATGACAGTACAATTTATTGGAATTCACTTCATTGTGGCACGATATACATACATTTGACCTTACCTCAGTGTGCAGAATGGATGGACTGTTAAATGAATGAACGAACAAACAAATGGACAAATGAATGAAGGGATGAATGAATTAGAAAATGAATTAATCCAACAACCAAATGCATACGAGCAATCATACAGTATGATGTTCATATATGCCTGCATTAGTTCATGTCATTAATCGTACTTGTATGGTGTTGGTTGTAAGTTCTTTGTCCTGGCTGTCGACGGAGGGTTGGAGAGGAACGGGAGAAGAGAGCTATATTAAGGTGTCAGTGTTATGACATCAGGATGGTGGAGGGTGTCCCCAGGTGCTTTTTGGAATACGGGGGGAGGTATGCCGGCGAGGGTCATAACCTTGGTGTAGCAAATCTACTGGGTTTGACTGCGGGGAGGTTCAGCTAGACTCTGCTCACGTCCAGAGGTTACACTAGCGTTGTCCTTTCTTCTTCTTTTCTTTCACTGTACAGATTTAGAATAAATTAAGATTATTTTATTGTCAAAATTGTATTGAAATGTGTATTTTCTCTTAGTACCATAAACACACACAGTCTATTAATTTCATCAGACAGGCCAGAATGCCACCCACTGAGGGTCGTTGTGCCTCTGGAGCAGTGTTGAAGTTCATTGTCGAGGGTCAGTGTTGAGGTTCAGCGTTGAGGTTCAGTGTTAATCAAATCAAATCAAATAAAATGTATTTATAAGGCCCGACAACACACGTTAATGTCCCCATGGGCCGTACATGTGTTCTTTAAACAAGTCAAGAAGGAAACATAACAATAAGTCAAGAACAGAACAAGAACACCATAAGGTCCAACACATTTAAAATAAATGCAAATAAATGAAAGAATGCAAGCACTCCCAGACATACCCCACGCGAAGGTAAGGAAAAACTCACTAAAACCTAACAATAGGGAAAAATGCTCCACAGGCAGAGTGGAGGAGAGAAATCTTAGAAGGGCCATTCAAGGGGGGATCTCCCTTCTTAGATGTCGGTGATAGTAGTGTTGCAGACTAACAGTTGGTAAGCATGCACTCAAGTGTGTAGTGAAGCACAGATGAGTGCATGCAATAGCAACTGAACATTTTGAAAGATTAAAGATAGAGCTGATAGCGATAGCAACTGAACATTTTGAAAGATTGAAGATAGAGCTGATAGCGAATCTATTTGAGGCAGTCGCGTCCTCCCCGTCTTAATCACGGAACATTCAACACTCCGGTCATTGCTCAGGGACAGCCGGAGACAGGGAGATAGGGGGCGGCGCAGAGAGGGTCGCGACCTCCCCGACATCATCGCGGGACGTCCAGCACTCCGGTCACCACTACGAGACCTCCGGAGACAGGAGGGCACGCAGAGAGGGTCGCATCCTCCCGGCCTTCATCACGGGACGTCCGACACTCCGGTCAGCACTCCAGGACAGCAACTCACAGGGGGACAGGGAGACGGGACAGGCGTTAGACAGCTTGTGTGATTGTAGTGGGCGGACATAGCAATAGATACAAGTGGTAAGCATTATGTGAATAGAGTAGATATATGAAGTAAGCATATTATGTGAATAGAATAGAAGTACTTAACCCAGCAATGAAACCGCGTTGACACATCAGTTGACAGGACCACGGACAGACGACGGTAAGTAACTGATCCAAGGCCTCGGTGGTGCATGTAGAGCAGTCACTGCAATCTTGGCCAAGACCCCGAGGCATCCATCACCTTAGTCAGCGCTAGGAGACAGGCACTCAGAGAGATGGGGGAGGGAAGGGGGGGGCGGGGGGGGGGAGAGGGGGGGGGGAGGGGGGGGGAAGGGGGGGGAGGAGTTAGAGAGTTCCCATGTTTGTGGTGCTGCAAAAAAGCAGACATGGGGGGAAAAAAAACATCCTAACTAAACTAGACAGATTAATCTAAAGGTCAGTCCCCGACCAGGTGAGATCAGGGTAGGTTGAAGGAGAGAGAGAAAAGATGGGTCTTAAGCAGGGATTTAAAAGCTTCGACAGAGCAGGCGCCCCTGATGACGGCAGGTCATTTGTTCCACAGGTAGGGAGCGCGGTAGACAAAGGCTCTGTGGCCGGCGGATTTCTTTTTAACCCTAGGAATCGATAGAAGCCCCACATTTTGTGAGCGCAGAGCACGAGCGGGCGAGTATCGGGAGATGAGATCGGATAGATAGAGCGGTGCAAGCCCATTTAAAATTTTGTAGGTGAGGAGTAGCACTTTAAAGTCAGATCGGGCTTGAATAGGAAGCCAGTGTAGGGTGGACAAAACTGGTGTGATGTGATCAAATTCTCTAGTTCTAGTTAGTATCCGTGCAGCCGCATTTTGCACGAGTTGAAGATTTTTGATGCTTGAATTAGGTAGGCCTGAAAAAAGTGCATTACAGTAGTCCAGGCATGATGAGACAAAAGCATGAATCAGGGTTTCAGCATCAGCACCAGTTAAAATGGGGCGAATTTTTGCGATATTACGAAGATGGAAGAATGCAATTTTGGTGACATTTTTTATATGTGCATTAAATGAGAGGGAGGAATAAAAAATTACTCAGAGGTTTTTTATGGTGGAGCTCTGGGATACATGACAAGTATCAAAGTTGAGGGAGATGTCCTGAAACAGGCCTCTGTGGTTTGGGGGGCCAACAATTAACATCTCAGTTTTATCTGCATTAAGGAGTAGAAAGTTTTGCGACATCCATTTTTTGACGGCAAGCAAGCAGGCCTCAAGGTTTTGTAGTTGGGAGGAATCATTTGGCTTAATAGGTATATATAATTGGGTGTCATCAGCGTAAAAATGAAAGTTTATGCCAAATTTGCGTATGATATCGCAGAGGGGTAGCATGTAAATCGAAAATAGCAAAGGGCCCAGGACAGAGCCTTGTGGGACACCACATTGCACTGGGAGGGTCTCAGATGTTAAATCATTATAGACCACGCAGTGTGTTCTATCAGTTAAATAGGATTTAAACCAAGCTAGTGCGAGACCCCGAATGCTGAGGTTCAGTGTTGAGGTTCAGTGTTGAGGGTCAGTGTTGAGGTTCAGTGTTGAGGGTCAGGGTTGAGGGTCAGTTTTGAGGTTCAGTGTTGAGGGTCAGTGTTGAGGGTCAGTGTTGAGGTTCAGTGTTGAGGTTCAGTGTCAAGGTTCAGTGTTGAGGTTCACAATGCTAAGCTAACTGGCAGCTAACGTTAGCCCGGAACAAAATGGGCAAATTATTGATACGGTTCTGAATCAATAAGATTATACACATTATACAGAGCATGGGAACTTAAAATGTGTCTATTGGTCACATTGGGATGTAAATAACAAAATTACAAACCACTTTATAATTTTTGTGCCTTAAGCCCTAATGCTCTAGCTAATGTAATAATGTTAATCTCTGAAGCTTGTGAAACAAACAGCAGTAACATGACTCATTAAGCACAATCTAGAGCAAAAATAGCATCACAATTAACAATAATAACAATTTCTAGTAAAACATACTCATTAATTTCACACATGGGGATGCCTGTGGCTACTTTGCTTTTTCCCATTCAAGGAAACCCACTACAACCATCAGCATGAGCATGTGCAAAGTAGTTTGCAGATGGCCAGTCTCTTAATTTTAGATGTGGGACACTCCTGTGTCCGACAGTATGCAAGATGTCCTATTGTAGCCTTCTCCAACTCCGTATGTACACACACACACACACACACACACACACACACACACACACACACACACACACACACACACACACACACACACACACACACACACACACACACACACACACACACACACACACACACACACACACACACACACACACACACACACACACACACACACACACACACACACACACAGTGATTTTAGGTATTCATCCACCATGCTTCTGTGGAACTGTACGAATCAGCATGTTGGCAGACAAATATGTTGATCTACTGTCTGTTAATACAATATTGTTAGCTAGCTCTGATCAGACCTCAGCCCCAGAGATTCAGCCGACCCTCTCCACCACTGATGTTTCCAGCCTGAAATTAACATTGTTGTTTCTGGCTTTTTGCATGATTTCTTGCCCTTGTGTGTGTGTTTGTGTGTGTGTTTGTGTGAGTTATTGTGTGTGTGTGTGTGTGTGTGTGTGTGTGTGTGTGTGTGTGTGTGTGTGTGTGTGTGTGTGTGTGTGTGTGTGTGTGTGTGTGTGTGTGTGTGTGTGTGTGATGCAAGCAAGTTATTGAAGCCCTGTCTGATCTCGCTGTGATCAAAGAGGCTTAGAGGCTCAGTCTAGTGTGTGTAATATATGTGTGTGTGTGCGTTTTAGATGTGTGCATACAATCATATGTGAATGCGCACATGTGGGCGTTGTGGGATTTTGTGTGTGAGTGTGTATGTTTGTGTCACAGAGTGCTGTGAGTGTGTGCAGAGAGAGAGAGAGAGAGCGAGAAGAGAGAGAGAGAGGAGAGAAATAGTATATGTTTGTGTGTATGTATGTGCTTGTGTATGTGTGTCCCACACACCATTTGTGCGTGTTGTGTGTGTATTTGGGAAGCAGCTACAAAAGGAATAAGCAAGAGGCTTCACATTTATAAATCCTCACTGCCTACATCTGCAGCCTTGAAGCACTTTGCATGATTTCATGTTCGACGAAACCGCCTGCAAAACACATTCTGCTGCAGAAATATTAGGGCAGCACTGAACTAGGATGATAAAAGAGGGAGGGAGCAAGAGGGAGGGGGCAAGAGGGAGGGGGCAAGAGGAAGGGAGCAAGAGGGAGGGGACAAGAGGGAGGGGGGAGTGAGAAAGAAAGAGAGGTTTAAAATGACAGGGTAGGTTTGTTGTTAATAAATGTTGGCATGAGACTGCTCCTCTCTCTCTCCTTCTCTTCATCTCTCTCTCCTTCTACGCTTTCTCCCTCTCTCCTTCTTTAGCTTTCATCCTCACCTGCGGGAGACACCAATATTATGGGAAATGCGCTTATCTTCTCCAGAATCAGACAAGAAGATATATATACCAATTTCCTCTCTGTGTGTGTTTTTTTTGACCAAATCTTTTTATTTTCAATTTTTTCAAACATGAAACAACACAACTCACAACGCAATAATAACAATAATACATAAGACATCCAAAGTGTGTTTATATGAGGCCGTAAGTAAGTGCTGATACAAGTCAGAGACGAAGCCTCTCGATGTCTCTCTGTCATAAAAGAATTTGTGAAACCGGTGTCGTTCTAGTGGAGCGTCCCATGGGACTCCGTGAGCCTTTAGAGCTGCCCTCATTTGTAAATAAAAGAAAAAGGAATTACCGGGGAGATCAAATTCGTTGGATAGGTCCTGAAAAGACCGGTTACCAGAGTCGTTGAAAATATCCCTCAATACATGGATACCCTTCCCCTCCCATCTGGGGAATCTAATGGGTCGTTGTCCAATAAGGAGCAAATTGTTATTGAACAGTGGGGAGTGCGTGTGCCATTTATGGCGGTTAGTGCGAGTTCTCTGGGTATCACGCCAAATCTGGATCACATGTGTGATCAGAGGGCCAAATCGTAATTTTCATTGTTTAATTGAGATGTTGGTTTACACAATATCTTGAAGTCTGTGTGGGGACACCATCTCCTCCTCCAATGGACGCCAGGAAACAGCCGCTTGAGCGTCAAACCACGTGATAAGAGGTCTTAGAGAGTATGCTTGGAAATAATATTTGAAGTCCGGAAATGCCAAACCCCCGTCCAATTTGCTCCTCTGTGCAGTGGTTCTCTTTAAGCGTTTGTTATTCCAGACGAATTTATATGCAGCAGAGTGCAGTTTTTGCCAGTAACCAACAGGAGGAGACAACGGAAGCATGGAGCTAATAAAATTTATTCTAGGTAAGACATTCATCTTAATTATTGAGGCGCGGGCCTGTAATGAGTTCTTTAATTTGGACCACCTGTCAAAATTCTTCGCAATCCTGTCACCCAAGCTGGAGTAGTTATACTTTACAGTCTGGTTAACAGTCGGGAATATTTCAACCCCAAGGCATTTAAAGTGATCTACCATGAGAATATTTGCTGGAAGGAGGGTTGCCTTCGCAGCCTCGTTGAGTGGAAGGAAGGCTGATTTTGGCCAGTTGATCTTAAATCCAGATAGGCTGCCAAAGTCATCTATTATTTGATATTATCCGTGACCAGACGGCCTCTTATAAAGCCAGTCTGATCGGGGTTAATCAGAAACGTCATGTGCTTTTGAGGTCAGATAGCTAGCACCTTAGCATATAGCTTGAGATCGGCTCCGAGGAGACTTAAGGGTCTATAGCTGCCACATTCCGTGGGGTCCTTATCTTTCTTGAGTAGAACAGATATAAGTGCCATATTGACATCCCTGGAGAAGTTGCCCTCCTCGACTGAGTGTAAAATCATTGAAAGTAATAAGGGACCAAGTATATCCCAAAACGCAGTATAGAGTTCCGGTGGAATGCCATCCCAACCAGGAGCCTTGCCCCGCTGCATGTCAGCAATTGCTTCCCTGAGTTCATCTAGTGTGATAGGTTCAGCTAACCGCTTTGCGTCCTCCTCTGAGATTTGTGGTAGGTTAATTTGACTAAGATAGTCCTCCAGCTTGGCGTGATCAAAGACCACTTCCGACTCGTACAGGTTGGAGTAAAACGAGCTAAATGTATCATTGATTTTTTTGGGGTTGGTGGTTATCTCCCCCTGTTGGTTCTTAATGGCAGGGATATCCGCAAATTGATCGCTGGCCCGTATTCTCATAGCCAGTAGGTGACTTGGTCTAGAGCCATGAAAGTAATAGTGCTGTCTTGTTCTGTGCATTTGAAATTCAGACTGTTGTCTTAAAATGGAGTTAATCTCCTTTTTCACTACTTTAATTTGGAGCTCCAGTCGGTTAGAATATTTGCGCTGCATAGAAGACATCATTGTTTTATGCAGCTCCTCCAATTCAACCAACTTGGAGAGACGCCCCTTGCGGAGATTGGAAGCAAATAGCGTGGTATTACTCCTAATAAATCCCTTGACCGCATTCCACAAAGTTAAACTGCACGAATTCAATGAGCTTCTCTTTAAATTGTAGATTAAATTCCTCGTTCTTCAGCAGTGTTGAGTTAAAGCGCCATCTAGGGGCACGAGACGTCATTTTGCTGAATGAACCCTTAAGGAGGATGTATTTGTGGTCTGACAGTGCAATGGGCTTCAAGTCAACGTCAAAACTATCGAATAGCCTAGGGGAGGAGAAGACATAATCAATTCTGGAGAACGTTTTATGTCTCGCGGAGAAGAAAGAGTAGTCTCGCGAAGTTGGGTTGAGTACCCGCCACATATCCATAACCCCCGTGTCTTTAGACCAGCTACGTAGGGCCGCGGACGCCTGCTTTTGATTGTGGGTTACAGCATCTCCGGATTTATCAATCAGTGGATCCCACATGGCATTGAAATCAGCACCCACTATGAATGAGTACTCAGGTAATTTCAGCATCTCTGTAGTGAGTGTAGTATAAAATTGTGCGCCATACACATTAGGGGCGTATGCAGCTATAAGAGCAATTTTGCTGTTAATGTATTCCATTTTCGCTATAGTGATTTGTCCTTCAGCATCCGACCACACGTTTACTAGTTTAATATTCAGCTTCCGCTTAGCCACTATGGCTACCCCCCGGGATCTTGTGCTAAAAGAGGAGGAACCTATACTATGATAAAATTTGTTTGCAAGTTTAGCACTGTCAGCCTTTAAAAGATGCGTTTCACTCAGCAAAGCCACATCGACCTCCTGTCTTTTCATCCATGTAAGAACACTTGTGCGCTTATGTTGCATATTAAGCCCCCCTGAGTTCCAGATCAAGATGTTTAAGTTAGCCATAGTCCAACCAGGTTGCAGTATGATTGGACGTGATTCCCCTGAAGTAGAGCACCACAATATATACACAACCCCACGCTAAGGACCTGTTGGGCGAGATCAGACATACAATAGAGCAAGCAAAAAGAAATAAAAAACAGAAAACCCTGTGTCCCCCCCTTCCCCCCCACCCCCCCCCAAAAATCTTGTCCGATGTCGATCAAACATCACCTGGCACTGTGACCGGGTCACAGCAACCAGGACCACATTATGTAACTTTACCATTCTAAGCAGAATTGTATATTGTAACAAATTAAGACTAGGGAGACTCCCCCGTCTCTCAACAGAGAGTATCAATCTATGTCTATATAGAATTCAGTGCATAGAACATTATTCGCACGAAAAAGGCACATGAAACATAGTTCGTCCCAACTGAACTTGATTAAAGTGACGTACTCTTAACTAGGGCTGCAACTAATGACTAATTTGGTAGTCGACTAATCTGCCGATTATTTTTTCGATTAGTCGACTAATCGAAAACCAATGTAAACAACAACAATAATTACCTATCTTTGTGAAAGTGGCTTCTCAGCTCTGGTCCAGCTGAAGACAGAGCAGAGGAACAGATTGGACATTGAGCATGACCTCAGAGTTGCTTGTCTACCGTCACCCCAGACTTTGAGACTCTTGTCGGGACCAAACAACAACATCATAACATGATGATCCCATAGCAAATTAAAATAATGACTCATGAAACATTTGAATTTGGATCTTTAAGCCACTTTAAATGAAAATGTATTTGAAGAACAATACAGCAATCACTCATAACAAGATAAATAAATTAAATAATACAAATTAAAGTGGAAGTGTACTTTAAATAACTTTTGTTTGCTGTGTGTGAGAGGAGTCTGTGTGTGTGTGTATGTGTGTGTGTCTTACTCTGATCGCTGTGTGAGTGAGAGGAGTGTGTGTACTGTGTAATTTGTGTGTGTCTTACTCTGATCGCTGTGTGAGTGAGAGGTGTGTACTGTGTAATTTGTGTATGTGTGTGTCAGGGTTTCCGTTAGAAAAAATTGTTGCCGGTCTCCGTGACCTGCAAGATTTCAATCTACCGGACAAATGAGATTAATTCCGGTCATAGTTTATTGAGCTTTAAAACAATTGATAGGCAGGCTATATAAAGAATGTCATGTAGATTTATAATATTATTACTTAAAACTAGACTACTTTTGCGTATACAGTCATTAATATATTCCAAATAAAATAAGTCCCTCGATACTCCGTGCTGCTGCTGACTTGAAATAAAATAGACTGTGTATGTGGGCAGTCGGTCCGACACTAAACAGCAGTCTGTTATAATCACATTTTTATGAGCTAACAAATTCCGTTATATTGGACATTTGTATTAATTATATCAAGCGAAGAACTGAGAAATTTGGCAGAGAGACGGCAACATTATCGTGGGTTTGCGTGATGTATATCTCCACCTCCCAACGACTTGGTGCTGGTCATAATGTCCGGTGAAAACAACTCCCTCCAAGCACAACTTGACCACCCGAACCGTACCAAAACAGGCCAAAATTAAATAGCCCATGCGACGAACGATTCATTACATTCGTTTCATCGTTGCTCCACCAAGCAGCCGGTCCAACAATATCAGCGCGAGCCGGCCGCAGTTAGTTTGCAAGAAGCATCCAGCTGCAGACCCGCAGAGCAGCTTTCCAGGTCTGGGGACCGCACTGTGCCAGCAAAGCTGGTGGGTTCTGTGGGTCTGCAGCTGCATGCCTTCCGCAAATCCAGCAGCAAGCTCTCACTGACACAGCGTCGTCATTACCAGACCGGCTGCTTGGCGATGCAACGACAACAAACGCAATGATTGTTTCGTTCATCGCATAGGCCACCCAACTCCAGCCCATCCAAATACAATTCAAATAATCAAACTGTGCCCAGAGGGAACTATTTTCACCGGACACTATGACCGGAGAGATTAAATTTGTCGGACTTCAACAGATTTTGCCAGTCAAATACCGGTAATTACCGGCTAACGGAAACGCTGGTGTGTGTGTCTTACTCTGATCGCTGTGTGTGAGAGTGAGGAGTGTGAATGTGTGTGTGTCTTACTCTGATCGCTGTGTGTGAGTGAGAGGAGTGTGTATGTGTGTGTGTCTTACTCTGATCGCTGTGTGTGAGTGAGAGGAGTGTGTATGTGTGTGTCTTACTCTGATCGCTGTGTGTGAGTGAGAGGAGTGCGTGTGTAATGTATTGTGTGTCTAGTCTGATCATCATCTCCTGCAGGGGAACAATGTTTTCAATGTCCAAAATTTGCTATGGGATCATCATGTTATGATGTTGTCTGGAACCCTGAGAAGCCACTCTCACAAAGATAGGTAGTGCACACAAAAAAAAAAAAAAAAATTTTTATAATTATTTTTTCTTTTTTTTAATGACTAATCGACGCAACAATTTCTCGTCGACGATTTTTTATAATCGACGTTGTCGATTATGTCGACTAATCGTTGCAGCCCTACTCTTAACACATGTCGAAATAACACCATTGTGGAAACAAACCCCGATCATTACCGTGCTGTCCACGTTGAGGCTGCGCAGCGTCTGCGACATACTTGTATTCTGTTATGACAAGAAGGAGAGTTAAATGCACAACATTGTCCGCCGCGGTAGGATAGCCTCGACCTGCCACCCACATACAGTTCTTTGCAAGGGGGAATAACCCCCTCGAATGGACGGACCATAAGCATATTCAGTCTGTTTGAGTGAAGACTGCGATCTTCATCCCGCCCGGTTAGGGCCGAATAAAGTTAATAAACAAACGTAACAACTCCTCGCGCCGTTTACTGGATAGCTCAAGTGTTGGATGATAAAAAGGGCAAGAGATAAATAATAATGAAAAAACTGATAAGAGTCTGAATTACATTAAATTAGTCCGTAATCATGTTCGTGATTGAAACAGTACCGTATAGAGAAGTCAGGTATTACCGTCTTGAAGATTGAATAAGCAGCGGTCGAAAGTGATTACCATAATGCTGGGCTGGCTAGCTAGCCGGAGTGCTAAAAGCACACGTTCAGTGAGGACGGTAGCTTGGTTAGCTTGTATGCTAGCCGCCCACACGTGGAATCCGCTCCGCATCTATAGGGATGCTAGCCTGGATAGCTAGCATGTTAGCAGGCCACGCGTGAAGCCTGCCTCAGGTACCCGCTCCAGCCTCTCACTGCCCGTCGCTCGGCGCCTGCTCCACCGCGGCCTGTCCGCTCCCCCCCATCGGAGCGACCGTGCTGCTTCTTCGGATGTAGGCCTCTGTTGGTGACTTGAACAGCCGGTTGCACGATACCTCTCCCCGGCCCGTCTTCACCTTTAGCGTTGCTGGGAATAGCAGAAACACCTCCACAGCTCGCTCTCGCGCCTGCAAACGCTCTTCGCCGTTTAGCTGTGTAATCGCTAAAGTCAGCGGCGAATCTTAATGTACAGCCATTCACAACCGGAGGTTTCTGTCTGGCCTCTCTCAGTATACGCTGTCTCGTCTGGAATCTCAGGCAGCAGAAAATGAATGTGCGAGGGTTTGCACGTCCGCGCTTCAACTGGGTAGCGGGTCTAAAAATCCTATGCGCTCCTTCGATCTCAGGTCGAGCTATCTTTTGGAACCATTTTGGGACCATATCCACAAGGTACCCTATCGGGTCGTCATCCTCCGTTTCATCAGGCAGTCCATAAATTCTCACATTGCACCTCCTGCCACGGTCCTCCAGGTCTGCCGCCTTTATCTCACAGTCACGTAGCCTGTCCTCCAAGTTTAGTATTCCCGCGACGTTGGTTTCAGCCGCTTGCACGACCGCGGACATATCTTCCTCCGCCACGGTTAATCGAGTGCCCATTTCAGCCACCTCCTCCTGCAATGCATCCACCCTGCCCGCTAGCTTAGCCAAGATAGCATCCGTTTCCTCTCGGAATATCGACCTGATGATATCCTTATCCACTTCGGTCAGGGTTCCCAACTTGCTCTGCGTATGTTTAGACATAGTTCCAACTTCTGGAAAATCAAATGGTATAAAAAATTAAACGTATTCAGGGATAATGTGGCCTGGTTGCCGAGCTCCGAAAAATCAGCCAGCCATGCGCTGTGGAAAGGAACCGGAAGTCCCCTCTCTGTGTGTTCAGTAGAAAAGCTAATCGGCTGCAAGCTAGCCTAGCTTAGTACAAATGAATGGAATGGCAGACCAGCTAGCTAAGCTGTTGGCCAAAAAACACCTCTCCCAGAGTTTTAAGCTAGGCTAGTGGTCCGTATAGTATCTGCTTCCATTAATTTGTGCTAGCTTGCAGCCAGATAGCTTTCTACTGAATGCACAGAGAGGAAATTGGTATCCAATCTTCTTGTCTGAGAAGATGATAAGCTCAATAATGTTGGCGTGTTCCTTTAAAGTATCTCCCCTTTTCTCTTTTTCTCCCTTTCTTTCTCCCTACCTTTCTGTCTCTCTCTTACATGCCCCCCCCCTCTCTCCTTCATCTTAACAAGCAGGATTTGCCCACAACACGCCTTTTCTTCAGCTCCCTCCATTTCACTCCAATTATCTTCCACACACCTCAGAGTCAGCAACCTTCAGCCGCTAACTACCTGCTGATTGGACATCTGCTGGCCTGAGGGCTTTCTGATTGGCTCTGAGCCTCATCACAAAAGATTAGTAGTGAGACAAGACCTGCCCCCCCCCCCCCCCCCCCCCCCCTCTTAACACTTGGTGAGTGACAGTAGTAGGCTATCATCCGTTACAAAGCCACTGTCTTTGAGGAGTTTTAGCATCCAGGCCGTTTCTGTCTCTGCTTTAATCTGTTCTCATTCTGTTCTGATCTTTTGCACCTTGTCTCTCTCTCATGCGGTTCCAACCTGCGAGCTTGCTTATTTTAGTTTTGTTGTTTGTGTATTACTGTATTTAATTTAATTCTCTCTCTCTCTCTCTCTCTCTCTCTCTCTCTCTCTCTCTCTCTCTCTCTCTCTCTCTCTCTCTCCCCCCTCCCTCTCCTGGGGAGGTGCTAATGGAACATTGCAGCAGGTTGTCCAATCACACCGTAACGTCTCCCAGCCTGGCCCAGCCTAATTATAAAGTGTTGTTCTGCACCAGGCCA
>NC_140170.1:42375409-42506413 GCF_963971535.1 Notolepis coatsorum | reverse complement strand
TCGATTAGTCGACTAATCGATGTAATGTATGTATGTATGTATGTATGTATGTATGTATGTATGTATGTATGTATGTACTCACTGTACTGTATGTATGTATGTATGTATGTATGTATGTATGTATGTATGTATGTATGTATGTATGTATGTATGTATGTATGTATGTATGTATGTATGTATGTATGTATGCATGCATGTATGTATGTATGTATGCATGTATGTATGTAATGTATGTATGTATGTATGTATGTATGTATGTATGTATGTATGTATGTGTATGTATGTACTCACTGTATGTATGTAATGTATGTATGTATGTATGTATGTATGTACTCACTGTATGTATGTAATGTATGTATGTATGTATGTATGTATGTATGTATGTATGTATGTATGTATGTATGTATGTATGTATGTATGTATGTATGTATGTATGTATGTATGTATGTATGTATGTTTTAGGTGAGTGTGTATGTATGTATGTACTCACTGTATGTATGTAATGTATGTATGTATGTATGTATGTATGTATGTATGTATGTATGTATGTATGTATGTATGTACTCACTGTATGTATGTATGTATGTATGTATGTATGTATGTATGTATGTATGTATGTATGTATGTATGTATGTATGTATGTATGTATGTATGTATGTATGTATGTTTTAGGTGAGTGTGTGACCCTAATGCTTAACTCTTTCTGCGCCATACCCGAGAAAAGTCGGGTTTCGCCGCGTTGAACGCTATACCAGAGAATTATCGGGATCTTTTTCTTTTGATCCCCGTTCTAAACACTCAGCCGGAGCTCCCTATCCCTCATCTGCCTACGTTGGAATTGCAATGACGATCTAATCTCACCAGGTGGCAGTATCGCCTACCTTTTGAACTGGGAACTGGGGATATCGCTTGTCTTGTGATCCATTCCGGCTGTTTCCGCCTAGGAGTGGATCACAACATAGCAATCGGTGGAAGATTTGGTGCCTCAGAGCTATTATTTCCCGTATGGTAGCCATGCCCAATATACACAAGTAATTGCAATCGCCATGGGATCGACTGGGATTTATTCATTTTGGAGTACTTTCTGACTGAGGTAAGGTCTATCTTAGGTAACCTGCTGGTATTTTTTTTTACGTAAAACATGCTTCTGTACCAATCGTAAAACATGCTCGATCGCAGTTTCTAGTTAAAACGATTTTGTGAAGACACATATGTACATGGTATATACCTTTTGATTTGGAAGTATTTGGGGTTTCAGGCGATCAACCAGAACGATTTGGGCATAATGCATACAGTATAACGCGTCATATCTCGCGATCTATGAAAAAAGACTGGATTATTTTGGAAAGGCGCGATGTTTAGCATGTAATAGCGCACAAACTACAGTATGTAGAAATTAACTGATTAGTCAGTGATGGGACTATGAACAATGCCTGTCAAATGAGCCATACTATTGTCTCCATAGCTATAATACAGAACACACGATGGGTCTGCAAACATCGCTAAAATTAATGCTGGCGCCATTGAGTACAGATGGGGAAAGGGCATGGCGCCCAATGAGTTAAGAACATGCCAACTTTTTGGGAAATTCGCTTATTTGCCATCTACCCTGGAGTTAGACCAGCAGATACCCTTTTCTTCTCTGTGCATGCATTAGGCTTAGGGTACATCCGCATCGTTAGCCTAGCTTAGCGTCATTCACTGGAAGTAGGTGTGCCAGTGTAGCCGTTCCAAACAGTCACGAAATACACTCCAAATACAACTCCAAAACGTTCCTGTAAACCTGCGTATTTACCACGTGGAGTAATAAAAATAAATAATTAGACATTTTCATTTTCTAAGCAGATATAGTCTAAAAAAAAATGTCCGAACCACTGCTACCAGGGCGCAGTGATTTCATCACCTCAAAAGCAACAGACAAAAAAAAATCAGAGTATACGTATATCTGCTTATAAACTAAAATGTCAATAATTTTTTCTCCACGTGGTAAATACAAAGGTCATAAAGTGTTTACAGGAAGGTTTTGGAGTGTATTTCGTGACTGTTGGAACTAGGCTACACTGGCACACCTACTTCCAGTGAATGACGCTAAGCTAGGCTAGGTGTGGCTGTTCCCTAAGCCTAATGCATGCACAGAGAAGAAAGGGGTATGTATCTGCTGGTCTAACTCCAGGGTAGATGGCAAATAAGCTAATTTCCCCAAAAGTTGGCGTGTTCCTTTAATGGAGTGTATGGTCATATAGGTGCTATAGTAACCTAAACCTCTGGTGTGATATCGTCGTGGTAACAGATAGAGTTGGTACACAGGGTGCAGGCCCATCGCGTGAGACTGGAAATCCTATTGAGACCCAGGATGGTGTGTGTGTGTGTGTGTGTGTGTGAGTGTGTGTGTGTGTGTGTGTGTGTGTGTGTGTGTGTGTGTGTGTGTGTGTGTGTGTGTGTGTGTGTGTGTGTGTGTGTGTGTGTGTGTGTGTGTGTGTGTGTGTGTGTGTGTGTGTGTGTGTGTGTGTGTGTGTGTGTGTGTGTGTGTGTGTGTGCGTGCATGCGTGTGTGTGTGTGTGTGTGTGTATATGCATGTAACTGTACTTGCATTCAGGTACAGCAACAGAGAGAGTATATTAATGAGAGAGAGAGAGAGAGAGAGAGAGAGAGTATATTAATGAGAGAGAGAGAGAGAGAGTATATTAATGAGAGAGAGAGAGAGAGAGAGAGAGAGAGAGAGAGAGAGAGAGAGAGAGAGAGAGAGAGAGAGAGAGAGAGTGAGAGAGAGAGAGAGAGAGAGAGGGAGAGAGAGAGAGAGAGAGAGAGGAGAGGAGAGGAGAGAGAGAGAGAGAGAGAGAGAAGAGAGAGAGAGAGAGAGAGAGAGAGAGAGAGAGAGAGAGACGACATGCACACACACACACACACACACACACACACACACACACACACACACACACACACACACACACACACACACACACACACACACACACACACACTTGCCTGGTGCAGAACAACACTTTATAATTAGGCTGGGCCAGGCTGGGAGACGTTACGGTGTGATTGGACAACCTGCTGCAATGTTCCATTAGCACCTCCCCAGGAGAGGGAGGGGGGAGAGAGAGAGAGAGAGAGAGAGAGAGAGAGAGAGAGAGAGAGAGAGAGAGAGAGAGAGAGAGAGAGAGAGAGAGAGAGAGAGAGAGAGAATTAAATTAAATACAGTAATACACAAACAACAAAACTAAAATAAGCAAGCTCGCAGGTTGGAACCGCATGAGAGAGAGACAAGGTGCAAAAGATCAGAACAGAATGAGAACAGATTAAAGCAGAGACAGAAACGGCCTGGATGCTAAAACTCCTCAAAGACAGTGGCTTTGTAACGGATGATAGCCTACTACTGTCACTCACCAAGAGTTAAGAGGGGGGGGGGGGGGGGGGGCAGGTCTTGTCTCACTACTAATCTTTTGTGATGAGGCTCAGAGCCAATCAGAAAGCCCTCAGGCCAGCAGATGTCCAATCAGCAGGTAGTTAGCGGCTGAAGGTTGCTGACTCTGAGGTGTGTGGAAGATAATTGGAGTGAAATGGAGGGAGCTGAAGAAAAGGCGTGTTGTGGGCAAATCCTGCTTGTTAAGATGAAGGAGAGAGGGGGGGGGCATGTAAGAGAGAGACAGAAAGGTAGGGAGAAAGAAAGGGAGAAAAAGAGAAAAGGGGAGATACTTTAAAGGAACACGCCAACATTATTGAGCTTATCATCTTCTCAGACAAGAAGATTGGATACCAATTTCCTCTCTGTGCATTCAGTAGAAAGCTATCTGGCTGCAAGCTAGCACAAATTAATGGAAGCAGATACTATACGGACCACTAGCCTAGCTTAAAACTCTGGGAGAGGTGTTTTTTGGCCAACAGCTTAGCTAGCTGGTCTGCCATTCCATTCATTTGTACTAAGCTAGGCTAGCTTGCAGCCGATTAGCTTTTCTACTGAACACACAGAGAGGGGACTTCCGGTTCCTTTCCACAGCGCATGGCTGGCTGATTTTTCGGAGCTCGGCAACCAGGCCACATTATCCCTGAATACGTTTAATTTTTTATACCATTTGATTTTCCAGAAGTTGGAACTATGTCTAAACATACGCAGAGCAAGTTGGGAACCCTGACCGAAGTGGATAAGGATATCATCAGGTCATACAAGTTCCTTGGGGTACACCTGAACAATAAACTGGACTGGTCGGACAACACAGAGGCCCTCTACAGGAAGGGACAGAGCAGGCTGTTCTTCCTGAGGAGACTCAGGTCCTTCAATGTGTGCAACAAACTGCTGCAGTCTTTTTACCAGTCTGTTGTGGCCAGCATCCTCTTCTATGCTGTGGCATGCTGGGGAGGCTACATCAACTCAAGGGACACCAACAAGCTCAACAAGCTGGTGAGGAAGGCTAGCTCCGTGGTGGGAGTCGAGCTACCTAGACTTGAGGTGATGGTAGAGAGGGGGATGATAAGGAAGCTGGATGCCATCATGGAGAACCCCTACCACCCCCTCTACGACGAGCTAGTCAAGATGAGAAGCTCGTTCAGCCACAGACTCATCCCCCCCCGACACTCAACTAACCGCCTCGGACAGTCCTTCATACCAGCGGCCATCAGGCTCCACAACAGTGGGCAGCGACTAGCAGCCTCCAGGCCCCACAACAGGGGGCAGCGACAGCGACTGCTACCAGACATTGACCTGGGACTTATAGGAACCCAAGGGGGACAAAGTAGACTACCCTGGTACTTTGATTAATGTATACTCAGTAGATAGTAAATTATTATAACACTACCTCTTGCATACTGCACCTCATGTGACACTGTGAATAATGTGAATATTCCTCAGCTAGTCAGATAGTAAATTATATTGACCATATTGATCAAATTGTTTACACTGCCTGTGTTGTCTTTTACTACCTGTATACTGTGTTGTTTTACTACCTGTACCCCTCCCCCCCTCCCCCCCATGCTGCTATGATGCCTGAATTTCCCCAAGGGGATCAATAAAGGAATATCTTATCTTATCTTATCTTATTCCGAGAGGAAACGGATGCTATCTTGGCTAAGCTAGCGGGCAGGGTGGATGCATTGCAGGAGGAGGTGGCTGAAATGGGCACTCGATTAACCGTGGCGGAGGAAGATATGTCCGCGGTCGTGCAAGCGGCTGAAACCAACGTCGCGGGAATACTAAACTTGGAGGACAGGCTATGTGACTGTGAGATAAAGGCGGCAGACCTGGAGGACCGTGGCAGGAGGTGCAATGTGAGAATTTATGGACTGCCTGATGAAACGGAGGATGACGACCCGATAGGGTACCTTGTGGATATGGTCCCAAAATGGTTCCAAAAGATAGCTCGACCTGAGATCGAAGGAGCGCATATGATTTTTAGACCCGCTACCCAGTTGAAGCGCGGACGTGCAAACCCTCGCACATTCATTTTCTGCTGCCTGAGATTCCAGACGAGACAGCGTATACTGAGAGAGGCCAGACAGAAACCTCCGGTTGTGAATGGCTGTACATTAAGATTCGCCGCTGACTTTAGCGATTACACAGCTAAACGGCGAAGAGCGTTTGCAGGCGCTATGGATCTGGCACGAGAGCGAGCTGTGGAGGTGTTTCTGCTATTCCCAGCAACGCTAAAGGTGAAGACGGGCCGGGGAGAGGTATCGTGCAACCGGCTGTTCAAGTCACCAACAGAGGCCTACATCCGAAGAAGCAGCACGGTCGCTCCGATGGGGGGGAGCGGACAGGCCGCGGTGGAGCAGGCGCCGAGCGACGGGCAGTGAGAGGCTGGAGCGGGTACCTGAGGCAGGCTTCACGCGTGGCCTGCTAACATGCTAGCTATCCAGGCTAGCATCCCTATAGATGCGGAGCGGATTCCACGTGTGGGCGGCTAGCATACAAGCTAACCAAGCTACCGTCCTCACTGAACGTGTGCTTTTAGCACTCCGGCTAGCTAGCCAGCCCAGCATTATGGTAATCACTTTCGACCGCTGCTTATTCAATCTTCAAGACGGTAATACCTGACTTCTCTATACGGTACTGTTTCAATCACGAACATGATTACGGACTAATTTAATGTAATTCAGACTCTTATCAGTTTTTTCATTATTATTTATCTCTTGCCCTTTTTATCATCCAACACTTGAGCTATCCAGTAAACGGCGCGAGGAGTTGTTACGTTTGTTTATTAACTTTATTCGGCCCTAACCGGGCGGGATGAAGATCACAGTCTTCACTCAAACAGACTGAATATGCTTATGGTCCGTCCATTCGAGGGGGTTATTCCCCCTTGCAAAGAACTGTATGTGGGTGGCAGGTCGAGGCTATCCTACCGCGGCGGACAATGTTGTGCATTTAACTCTCCTTCTTGTCATAACAGAATACAAGTATGTCGCAGACGCTGCGCAGCCTCAACGTGGACAGCACGGTAATGATCGGGGTTTGTTTCCACAATGGTGTTATTTCGACATGTGTTAAGAGTAGGGCTGCAACGATTAGTCGACATAATCGACAATGTCGATTATAAAAAATCGTCGACGAGAAATTGTTGCGTCGATTAGTCATTAAAAAAAAAAAAAAAAAAAATTTAATTTTTTTTTTTTTTTTTTTGTGTGCACTACCTATCTTTGTGAGAGTGGCTTCTCAGGGTTCCAGACAACATCATAACATGATGATCCCATAGCAAATTTTGGACATTGAAAACATTGTTCCCCTGCAGGAGATGATGATCAGACTAGACACACAATACATTACACACGCACTCCTCTCACTCACACACAGCGATCAGAGTAAGACACACACACATACACACTCCTCTCACTCACACACAGCGATCAGAGTAAGACACACACACATTCACACTCCTCACTCTCACACACAGCGATCAGAGTAAGACACACACACATACACAAATTACACAGTACACACCTCTCACTCACACAGCGATCAGAGTAAGACACACACAAATTACACAGTACACACACTCCTCTCACTCACACAGCGATCAGAGTAAGACACACACACATACACACACACACGGACTCCTCTCACACACAGCAAACAAAAGTTATTTAAAATCGATACATACATACATACATCAAAAGAAAAAGATCCCGATAATTCTCTGGTATAGCGCTCAACGCGGCGAAACCCGACTTTTCTCGGGTATGGCGCAGAAAGAGTTAAGCATTAGGGTCACACACTCACCTAAAACATACATACATACATACATACATACATACATACATACATACATACATACATACATACATACATACATACATACATACATACATACATACATACATACATACATACATACATACATACATACATACATACATACATACATACATACATACATACATACATACATACATACATACATACATAAATACATACATACATACATACAGTGAGTACATACATACATACATACATACATTACATACATACAGTGAGTACATACATACATACATACACACTCACCTAAAACATACATACATACATACATACATACATACATACATACATACATACATACATACATACATACATACATACATACATACATACAGTGAGTACATACATACATACATACATACATACATACATACATACATTACATACATACAGTGAGTACATACATACATACATACATACATACATACATACATACATACATTACATACATACATACATGCATACATACATACATGCATGCATACATACATACATACATACATACATACATACATACATACATACATACATACATACATACATACATATACATACATACATTACATACATACATACATTACACACATACAGTGAGTACATACATACATACATACATTACATACATACATACATACATACATACATACATACACACACACACATACATACATACATACATACATACATACATACATACATACATACATACATACAGTACAGTGAGTACATACATACATACATACATACATACATACATACATACATACATACATACATACATACATACATACATACATACATACATACATACATACAGTGAGTACATACATACATACATACATACAGTGAGTACATACATACATACATACAGTGAGTACATACATACATACATACATACATACATACAGTGAGTACATACATACATACATACATACATACATACATACATACATACAGTGAGTACATACATACAGTACATACATATGCATGCCTTCACAGTTAATGCATATGTGCACACAGATATCCACACACACACACATACATACAGGGGTTTAGGTTACCTTAGCACCTATGATGACCACACACTCCATTAACACTTTGGATGCCAGCCACGACATAACACGTGTTATCAGCCCGCCCCCTGAATGCCCACCACGACAATTAGCGTGCATTTTTTTTTATTAGCGATCTGAATTCACATTTCATCAACCGAGTCTACCGTTGGGAAACCAGCCCCATCAGGAGCTCAGATGTGAAAAAGCGCCCCCTATCGTCTCCCAGATGGTAATGCACCCTTTTGGAATGGACTCAATGAAAATGGATGAGAAAAAAAATCCGGAATCCACATTTTACTTCTCACGCATGTAACCGGAGATGATCCCAGTCATTGTGGACCATCAGAACAGCGTGTAATATGTGTTTACAGTATGTAGCGTTGGATCAATAAAAGGATCGATTTTTGGAATGGCGATCAGGAATTGGAATAATCTTTTTGGATACCATCTGATCTCAGGTAAGGAATCTATTTTACCAGTCTTAGGATAATCAGACCTGTTTTCACGGAGATATAAGCTTTTCCCCTATGTGTGATGTGGCTGTTTGGCTGTGCGAGCGATCAGGAAATATATAAGATCAGATATCAGATCGCCTATATAGCGTGCATACGTACACATATACTATAGATAATCTAGCGTTTATTTGAAAACGATTCATAAATAGGCCAAAAAATTTGAACGCTTTTGTGTATTCTAGAATATTCCGTTTATTATGGAATATTTTTATTTTCCTTGAAAACAAGGGATTTTCAAGATGCTATAAAACGGAAATGAACTGATAAAAAAACAATCCGCTTCGACAATGTTGACTGGAAAATGAGTCATTGATAAGCGACGGGCAGATTAGACACATAGCCATAATTTAAAACATAGATTAGGCGATATTAACGCTAACATTGAAGTGGATGGTGGGCATTCAAGCACTAAATTGTGTGCCCCCTGCTGGCACTGAAAGAGTTAAAGGAACACGCCAACTTTTGGGGAAATTCGCTTATTTGCCATCTACCCTGGAGTTAGACCAGCAGATACCCTTCTCTTCTCTGTGCATGCATTAGGCTTAGGGAACAGCCGCACCGTTAGCCTAGCTTAGCGTCATTCACTGGAAGTAGGTGTGCCAGTCTACACATACACACAATCTTTGCCAAAAATACTGTAGTGTGTGTGTGTGTGTGTGTGTGTGTGTGTGTGTGTGTGTGTGTGTGTGTGTGTGTGTGTGTGTGTGTCAGTGTGTGTGTGTGTGTGTGTGTGTGTGTGTGTGTGTGTGTGTGTGTGTGTGTGTGTGTGTGTGTGTGTGCTTGCGTGCACATGCATACTCGTAAATGTGTTTGTATTGGATAGTTAGGAGCATTGAGTATCATTCAGGGAGAGATTGACACCTGAAGAATAATAGCTGTGGGCTTAATCAATCTGGATGTGTTCCCTTGGGAGTGTGTGTGTGTGTCTGTGTGTGTGTGTGTGTGTGTGTGTGTGTGTGTGTGTGTGTGTGTGTGTGTGTGTGTGTGTGTGTGTGTGTGTGTGTGTGTGTGTGTGTGTGTGTGTGTGTGTGTGTGTATGTGTGTGTGTGTGTGTGTGTGTGTGTGTGTGTGTGTGTGTGTGTGTGTGTGTGTGTGTGTGTGTGTGTGTGTGTGTATAAGGTGAGGTGAGCAGCAGGCATCAGCAGCATTTCTGTCTAGTCAGCACTGATCTTGCCAGCCTTTGAATAGATCAGGATGTGTGTGTGTGTGTGTGTGCATTTGCAATTGTGTGTATGTGTGTATATGAGTTTGTACACTAAGTGCGTGTGTGTGTGTGTCTGTGTCTGTGTCTGTGTCTGTGTCTGTGTCTGTGTGTGTGTGTGTGTGTGTGTGTGTGTGTGTGTGTGTGTGTGTGTGTGTGTGTGTGTGTGTGTGTGTGTGTGTGTGTGTGTGTGTGTGTGTGTGTGTGCGTGTGTGTGTGTGTGTCAATCACCTTATCATTATTATAAAGGCATGTCTGGGTCATATCAGCCTCACACTGTCTCAGATTTACTCACAATGTGCTGCTTCTGTTTCCCTTAATAAGGAAAGACAACAAGGCAGGTGTTCCGTCATTAATCCCCTTGGGGACATTCAGGTGTCATAGCAGCATGGGGGACGGGGGGTACAGGCATCTATAATAATAGAGTAAAACATAGTAGAACTATGGTATGATGATAATAATAATAATAATAATAATAATAATAATAATAATAATAATAATAATAATAATAATATTATAGTAGTATGGTAATGATAGTATACATGGTATACATAGTAATAATAGTATACTGATATATAATAGTATAATAATAGTATACTAATATGCAATAGTAATGATATGGTACTGTAGTAGCAAGTTGTGACACTTCACTTAAACCCTGGTTTAGAATACTATCAACATTTTACTCCATTATGATGCATGATAATAATACACTATTTGGCTGAGCCACTGAACAGCAACCCTGTGAGTTCAGTTAACGGGAAGCACAAGGACAGGTGGGTATTACAACAAACATACGCCATACGGTTATGTCATTTGAAAAATTATTTCATAACACACATTTTCATGACTGACCCCAAGATGTTTAACGACTATTGCCAGAACTGTGGAGGAATGCGATTCGGTGCTGTGGAGAAGTGAATATGATTGAACAATGAAAGGATGAACGAGACAATGATTGGTTGAAGGTTTTCCAATATGTTGGAGCTAATGGATGTTGGCTAATGCAATACCTAGTGGCATCACATTGAAGTCATTTTGATACTCAAAGCTTTCCTTCTCTCCTTTTTATATTGATTGTCTGATTGAAGTCCAGGGTCCGCATGCTTGATAACACTTATAGCCTAGAAGATGTGCTTGCTTTCCAGTTTCAAAGATTACAAATTTTCATGGATGTATCACATTTATATTTAGTCATTTAGCTGACGCATTTATCCAAAGCGACTTACTTGTAACTTGGTAACTTAATGTTTTCAAGAGGAACATCTTTTTATAGTGAGCGACAGCAAAGCAGGCATAATGCCTGAACAGCAGGTCATTCTATAGCACCCAGGAATTAGTGATATCGACACCCGACTTGCCATTCTGAAAAATGTGCCTTTGTGACATCAATACTTTCACCAATCTGTTAAACACAGCAAATATTCATCTTGGCTAACCTTTGGAGAACGATCTTCTAGTTATATCTCTCCCTCATCTATCTATCCCCCTCAATTGTCATTTAGACTGCAGAGCCAAATCTCTCTCCCAGCAGCTATCCAGGCTTAGTCTCAATCCAGATAGTAAATATTAACATGGTCCGTTGAATCTCAGTTCATCAGCTGTCCCTCTCTTGACCTGCTCAGCGCTGATGTGTCCTAGACATTCAAGCAATATTTAAAAAATCTATTGTAAAACTCTATTTGGTTGAAGGGCATTTTCTTTTGTCCTTTTCTGTTTTTCAATCAACAGTAAATCATTGTTTCAGTTCATCCCTGAAGACCTCACCATTCACTTACATCCATTTATACAAATAATGGCAAAGTAGATCAAAGTAATATTCCATTCTGTGTCTTAATCTGGGATGTAGTGGAGGGTTAACCTCGACCCTAAACTCAGTTTACCCACCTTTTTTATTTGAGATCTGATTGATGCAAGTTATATAACAATTGGATTTTTAATACATAAAACAAAATAACATAAACAACATAAAACTCTTCACCAAGGTGTCTGTTTTTTTTAGGCTATGTTTTTTGGACAGAGCTGCATTCGGCTCATCTGTAGGAATACCAAGGGAGCTGGAGTACACAGAGAAAGACGGGAGAATATTTGGCGTTGAACAAGTGGTATCATCAATACAAACTGTATCAACACATCCACATAACAAAGCCACATACTGTACCTTCTCTCCTGCAGCTCACCTGGAGAAGGTGGGGGGAGGGGTTAGGTGTATTGCAATGGCCGGTGGGTAAAGTAGTGTATCCCATAGATATGTGTTCTATAGATATCTATGGTGTATCCTGCATCGTTAACCCATTCAGTGCCAACCACGAGTATAGTCGGGTTAACTCGCCATGCGTTGAGTGCCAATCACGAGTATAGTTGGGTTTTAATCGTTATTTCTTTTATTAGCGATATCCATAAATTTTTCATCCATCCAGCCTGACGTTATCATTGGGAATGGGTCTGAGCTCCCAAAGGGCAAATACCGCCGCCTATCGTCTCCCGGATGGTATTGCACATCATTGGATTGGATTGGCTGGTACTGTGCATCAAAAATGTGTTCAGATGTGAGGTAAGGCCTTTATGTTACGAATCTTGGGGTAGTCAGATGTTCCTTTCTCCGCCATCGGAGCGTGTGTGTGTGTGTGTGTGTGTGTGTGTGTGTGTGTGAGGTTCGCGCCGACCAAAGTACGGAGAAGCAATTTTTCAGACCCTGCTTCTCTTCGTACATGAGGACACATATACTATCGATCATCTAGCGTTTATTTTAAAACGATTCATAAATCAGCCGAAAAATTACAACGTGTTTTGTGTATTCCACTAAAGGGCTATTATCGTGTCTTTCTCTGGAATTACTAGAAATCTCCAAAACTATACTTGTATTAAAAACGGTATAAAACGGAAATGTACAGATGAAAAAACAATCCGTTTCGTACATGTTGACTGCAAGCAAGTCATTGATAAGCGACAGGTGTATTAGACCCATAGCCATAATTTAAGATATAGTTTAAGCGTTCACAATTGATATCCCCGTCCTCCCATTGACTAAAGTGCTGGCATACAAGCCCTAATTTTGTCATATGGGCTTGGCTCTGAATGAGTTAAGAGAAACTGCTCCCAAGTCTTTGAGGCTCTCTGGCTCAAAACGAGCTATTGTGGTATCATCATGGTTAATAAGACATCGATTGAAAAGTATTCGCTTGATTTGTACAAGTGATGACTTATTATTATTTTTTTATCCACTTTTTCTCCCATTTTGTATTTTTTCTCCCATCCCAATTTTTTTCGTATCGTCCAATTCAACCCTCCCCTGTCTTTGAACGCTGTTTCATGCCTCCCACAAGCCGGCTGCAATGTGGACTAAGTCATACATAGCACAAGTCCCCTCCGATACTCGAGGTAACAGCAGTCGCATCTTTTCACCTGCGCGGCTCGATCTTTCAGCGTCAGGGGTCTGGGCTTTGGAGGGGCCCCGCCCCCGTCGCTTCCTGATTCTACTGCGCAGGCGCACCAACCGACCTGTAGGAGTCGCTGTCTACAACGCCATCAATACTTTCACCAACCTGTTAAACACAGCAAATATTCATCTTAGCTAACCTTTGGAGAACGATCTTCTAGTTATATCTCTCCCTCATCTATCTATCCCCCTCAATTGTAATTTAGACTGCAGAGCCAAATCTCTCTCCCAGCAGCTATCCAGGCTTAGTCTCAATCCAGATAGTAAATATTAACATGGTCCGTTGAATCTCAGTTCATCAGCTGTCCCTCTCTTGACCTGCTCAGCGCTGATGTGTCCTAGACATTCAAGCAATATTTAAAAAATCTATTGTAAAACTCTATTTGGTTGAAGGGCATTTTCTTTTATCCTTTTCTGTTTTTCAATCAACAGTAAATCATTGTTTCAGTTCATCCCTGAAGACCTCACCATTCACTTACATCCATTTATACAAATAATGGCAAAGTAGATCAAAGTAATATTCCATTCTGTGTCTTAATCTGGGATGTAGTGGAGGGTTAACCTCGACCCTAAACTCAGTTTACCCACCTTTTTTATTTGAGATCTGATTGATGCAAGTTATATAACAATTGGATTTTTAATACATAAAACAAAATAACATAAACAACATAAAACTCTTCACCAAGGTGTCTGTTTTTTTTAGGCTATGTTTTTTGGACAGAGCTGCATTCGGCTCATCTGTAGGAATACCAAGGGAGCTGGAGTACACAGAGAAAGACGGGAGAATATTTGGCGTTGAACAAGTGGTATCATCAATACAAACTGTATCAACACATCCACATATCAAAGCCACATACTGTACCTTCTCTCCTGCAGCTCACCTGGAGAAGGTGGGGGGAGGGGTTAGGTGTATTGCAATGGCCGGTGGGTAAAGTAGTGTAGCCTGCATCGTTAACCCATTCAGTGCCAACCACGAGTTAACGGGTTAACTCGCCATGCGTTGAGTGCCAATCACGAGTATAGTGGGGTTTTAATCGTTATTTCTTTTATTAGCGATATCCATTCATTTTTCATCCATCCAGCCTGACGTTATCATTGGGAATGGGTCTGAGCTCCCAAAGGGCAAATACCGCCGCCTATCGTCTCCCGGATGGTATTGCACATCATTGGATTGGATTGGCTGGTACTGTGCATAAAAAATGTGATCAGATGTGAGGTAAGGCCTTTATGTTACGAATCTTGGGGTAATCAGATGTTCCTTTCTCCGCCATCGGAGCGTGTGTGTGTGTGTGTGTGTGTGTGTGTGAGGTTCGCGCCGACCAAAGTACGGAGAAGCGATTTTTTAGACCCTGCTTCTCTTCGTACATGAGGACACATATACTATCGATCATCTAGCGTTTATTTTAAAACGATTCATAAATCAGCCGAAAAATGACAACGTGTTTTGTGTATTCCACTAAAGGGCTATTATCGTGTCTTTCTCTGGAATTACTAGAAATCTCCAAAACTATACTCGCATTAAAAACGGTATAAAACGGAAATGTACAGATGAAAAAACAATCCGTTTCGTACATGTTGACTGCAAGCAAGTCATTGATAAGCGACGGGTGTATTAGACCCATAGCCATAATTTAAGATATAGTTTAAGCGTTCACAATTGATATCCCCGTCCTCCCATTGACTAAAGTGCTGGCATACAAGCCCTAATTTTGTCATATGGGCGTGGCTCTGAATGAGTTAAGAGAAACTGCTCCCAAGTCTCTGGCTCAAAACGAGCTATTGTGGTATCATCATGGTTAATAAGACATCGATTGAAAAGTATTCGCTTGATTTGTACAAGTGATGACTTATTTTTTTTTATCCACTTTTTCTCCCATTTTCTATTTTTTCTCCCATCCCAATTTTTTTCGTATCGTCCAATTCAACCCTCCCCTGTCTTTGAACGCTGTTTCATGCCTCCCACAAGCCGGCTGCAATGTGGACTAAGTCATACATAGCACGAGTCCCCTCCGATACTCGAGGTAACAGCAGTCGCATCTTTTCACCTGCGCGGCTCGATCTTTCAGCGTCAGGGGTCTGGGCTTTGGAGGGGCCCCGCCCCCGTCGCTTCCTGATTCTACTGCGCAGGCGCACCAACCGACCTGTAGGAGTCGCTGTCTACAACGCCCGATCCCCACCCATCAGTTTCCCTCCCCCTAATACTGCCAATGTGTATTAGTGCAGACGACCAGCCAAACTGAAAGCAATGTGGAGAGCTGGGCTCGAACAGGGAGGCATTCCTGTTCGAGCCGAGTCTCCAGTATTCGTGGTGAGCGCCTTGCCCACTGCACCACGTAGCCGCCCTAAGTGATGACTTATTTTGAAGGTATGAACCTGTACTTTCAGACCCCAAAGTCTGTGCCTAGTCAAAATCTATTTTGAATATGGCCACTGGTGATGTCATAAGGGACATTGAATCCTTGTGTTGTGTTAATTACAGCACCAGGAAATGATGTAGATGAAAATATAGCAACACCTCATCTTATAGGGATTTCATTGAGCTGTAATTAACACAACACAAGGATTCCTGATGAGACTTTTTGGATGTGTGTGAGATTATGTGCAAAATAAATCAGCATTGTTTTTTGGTGAAGTGCCCCTTTAACACTTTCCGTGCCGGAGGGAGGAGCTAAAAATAGCGCTTGAATGCCGACGCTCTAGTCTATTCAATGAGAGAGCGATCGCATTTGCGAACGCATAAACGATATCTTAAATTATGGCTATGTGTCTAATACGCCCGTCGCTTATCAATGACTTGTTTGCAGTCAACATTGTCGAAACGGATTGTTTTTTAATTGGTTCATTTCCGTTTTATACCATTTTGAAAAACGCTAGTTTTTTTAAACGTTCAGAAAAAAATTAAGATTCCACATGAATCGCCCTTTACTGGAATACACAAAACACGTTGTCATTTTTCGGCCTATTTATGAATCGTTTTCAAATAAACGCTAGATTATCGATAGTATATGTGTACTTATACACGCTATAGAAGCGGGCTGAAAAATCGATTATCCATTTCCTGATCAGCACACACACACACAGACGCACACACACACATATGGCACACGCTGATATATAGGTGAAAATAGCTCTGATTATCCCAAGACTGGTCAAATAGATTCCTTACCTCAGATCAGATGTTCTCCAAAAAGATTATTCTAATTCCTGATTGCCATTCCAAATATCGATTGTGTTTATTGATCCAACGCTGGGTGGTCGAAACAGATATTCCACACTGTTTTGAGGGTGGGCAATGAATGGGATCGGCTCGGATTACATGCCTGACAAGTAAAATGTGGAATCCGGACTCTTTTTTTTGCAATACCATCCGGAGAGACGATAGGGGGCAGTATTTTCCCAATTCGAGCTCAGAGAGAGTGCCAGTGGTAACGTGGGGCTAGATTGATGAAATATGAATGGAAATCGCGAATAAAAAAAATAATGATTAAAAAACGGTATATCTCATTTCTGGCACTCAACGGTTGGCATGAAATATCGAATTATGCCGTGGCTGGCACTCAAAATGTTAAGGTAATGATCAGATAAGGCTGGTGCATAGAGAGAGGCCGCTGGCTAAGACTAAGTCAAGGGTGATGCCACCACTGTGGGTCAGGTTTGTGGACAAAGCCAAAAGGTGTTGATCATTTCTGTAAAAGTGTTGTATAGAGAATCAGACATTTCACTGACATGAAAATCACCGTATTGAAGGTGACTGAAATTGAATTGGAGAAGTTCTCAAAGAATTGTGGGTAAGGTCCTGGAGGACCAATGGACCATAGAAAACAGCTAGGAAAAACAATGACAGGGGGACAGATGAATGAGGTTTTCGTTAACAGGGAAGGATGCAGTGGGACCACCTCAAATGATGTGAACTTACAACACCACCCACCGCTCTCAAAACCACTCTCAAAGAGCACCTACGGGTGGCTGCAATTAGAAACTGGCCCCTGTAAATGTCAAAATCCCCCAGTTACAGTTTCTTCCCCCTCGGACGTATATATTTTTTATGATATCTTTTTGTTACACAGTTCTGAATATCTGTTTGTCGTGGATGTCATAAATGTCACGATGAATTGAAAATGGGGGACCCCGATGTAAACAAGACGAAAGTCTTTTTCTGGTCTGCATCCTGTTAGCAGCTTGTTTTGTATTGAGCCGTACTGTATTGTACCCATTCTGCAATCTGTTCATAAAGTTTTCAATCAATCAATCAATCAATCAATCAATCAATCAACCCTTTTTGGATGCACAGGCAATATGAGAGCTACTGTAACTTTGGGTAGAGGCTTAATTTAAATATAGGAAGTCATTTGGTTTGAGCCAGGGAGTCCCAGAATGTCAAGACTCTTTATGCTCTTTAATTAAATAATTGATCAGTAAATGCTTTAGTTTATAAAGATCTGCTCATCTTCAAGCACTCAGTACAATTATCAGAGTAATTTGACACCTTATAGGTCGGTCTGATTGGAATCAGGTTGTTGCGATTAATCACGTGTGGATGAACCGGGTAAGGAGAGGCTCACCGACGAAACATTATAGTTTTTATCTAGATGGAGGTTCTATAGTCAACTGGAACTGTGTAGGTACTGAGGGTAGTAGGGTTAGTAGCTTCTGTCTGATTGTGTAGCTATTGAGGGATTTCAGACATGACCCCCGTCTTTACCATCTTCTTCTTCTTCTTCTTCTTCTTCTTCTTCTTCTTCTTCTTCTTCTTCTTCTTCTTCTTCTTCTTCTTCTTCTTCTTCTTCTTCTTCTTCTTCTTCTTCTTCTTCTTCTTCTTCTTCTTCTTCTTCTTCTTCTTCTTCTTCTTCTTCTTCTTCTTCTTCGTTTAAGTTTCCGGCGGACTACGCATCTAGGCGTATTGCCGCCCTCCACATGACAGTGAGATCACTGTAAAAACGTATGGCGGGTCGCGACTACAAAAGCCGCACACCGCCACCTACTGCACATAGATATATATATATATCTATGCTACTGCACACACCATTCCACAATAACCTTCTTCTTCACTGGGTATAGTGGCAGATTGCGACCACAAAAGCTGCATACCGCCACCTACTGTACACTCCATTCAACCCCATAACACACAAAACAACAAACCCATCCCTAACATCACCACCCTATCCAAACCTACTCTATGAGTCCCCCCTTGCCTCCTGTGGGCTGACTCTGACCTACTCGCTCACTAACACCCCCCTTATCTAACGCTACTTGATCAGCCACCCTGTTTAACTCCCTCATAACATCCTCCACTGTCAACCCCTCCATACCCAAGTGTCCCACTGCTGCTAGAACTATCAACCTAGTCCTCTCTGTCCTACTGCTAACCGTTGCTGTCGTATTCACTACTCCTGCCACAAAGGCCACCATATCTAACTTCTCCCTAAACACCCTCTCTTTCTTCGCCTGAACTTCCTCTACCACCCGATGCCCTATCCTAAAACCCTGCCCCCTATCTTGCTTTCCCTGATCCTCCTGCACTATCATTACTGCCAACTGCCCTTCCCTAAACCCCTGTCCCTTGTCTTGCTGTCCCTGTCCTACCGTCCTAGCTGCCTCCGCATATGAAATTCTACCTTCCCTTCGCACCTGCTGGACCATTACCTCTAGTTTCATCGCCTCACAACCCCAATACGCTACACTATGCTTCCCACCACAACTACAACACTTCGGCTCCACTCCCAGTTCACACTCCCCATACTTATGCTCCCCACTACACCTACCACATCTCTGTCCCTTCCTACACCACTTAGCTACATGTCCAAACTCCTGGCACCTGTAACACCTCAACGGATTCGGCACAAACTCCCTAACCCTATATGCCAAATACCCTAAAAATACCACTCTCGGACTAACCTCACCCTCAAACTGAATAACTATCGTCCCTGTCTCCTCCTTCTCTGCCCCTCTCTTCATCCTCTCTACACTCTTAACTTTCCCATTGCGTTCGTCACTCCTCAAATCCCCTAACAGCTGATCCATACTAACCTTAATTGGAATTCCACCAATCAAGTTCAAGTTCAAGTTCTTTAATAGTTGTCATACAGAAGTACAGAATACTTTCATACAAAATGCTTCTTACTGTTACGCTCCAGAGACTGTGCTAGACAAGATAGTATCAAATAACATAATAACATAATATAGCATGAATTTAGAAGAAGAAAATGAGGTCACAGTGTTCGGTATAGACATATGTACAATGTTCTGAGTTACCATATAATATACAATACACAATACTATGCAGTGTACTAATGTACAGTACTATCTAGTGCAAAGCAGAAATGGGATGAGGTACAATTTTAGGTACAATTTACAGTAAGGTGTACGAGTTGTAGTGCAATCCTTCATCCATAAATATAAAGTGTGGGGAGTGGGTGCTACAGTGTGTTTGTTTAAAGTGGGTGTGTGCTATAAGTGTGTGGAGTGGGTGCTACAGTGTGTTTGTTTAAAGTGAGTGTGTGCGTGTGGATGTGTGTGCTATGTGCGTTTGGTGGTTGTTGTTGTATAGTGTTCATTCATTGTTCGTTTAGCAGCCTGATGGCCTGGGGATAGAAGCTTCTTCTGAGTCTTTCTGTGCTCGCCTTGAGACTCCTGTATCGCTTGCCTGACGGCAGCAGTTCAAAGAGGCAGTTGTTCGGGTGACTGGAGTCTTTAATGATTCTCTTAGCCTTGCCCTTGCAACGCTTGTAGTAAATGTTCTGGAGGGTGGGGAGCCCCCCTCCAATTGTGCGTTCGGCTGAACGTGTCACTCTTTGTAGTCTGCTTTGGTCTTGTGCAGTGCTATTCCCAAACCAGGAGGTGATGTTGCCGGTCAAGATGCTCTCTATTGTACATGAGTAGAAGTTCTTAAGGATCTTCTGGCTGACTTGGAACTTCCTTAGGCGCCTGAGGAAGTAGAGGCGTTGTCGTGCCTTCTTCACAACACTGTTAATGTGTGTGGTCCATGTCAAGTCCTCGGATATGTAGGCTCCGAGGTACTTAAAGCTGTTGACTCTCTCAACCGGTGCCCCGTCGATGCTGAGGGGGCTGTAGTCCTTGACCCCCGACCTCCTGAAGTCCACAATCATCTCCTTTGTTTTGCTGACGTTCAGGGAGAGGCTGTTTTCCTGGCACCATCCCGCCAGGACCTTGACCTCTTCCAGGTAGGCCCTCTCGTCGTTGGCAGAGATCAGGCCCACCACCACTGTGTCGTCAGCAAATTTGACGATTGTATTGCTACTCCGCTGAGCCACACAGTCGTGTGTGTACAGGGAGTAGAGGAGGGGACTCAGAACACAGCCCTGGGGGGCCCCTATGTTGAGGGTGATGGATGAGGAGGTGCAGTTGCCTGCTCTCACCACCTGGGGTCTGCCAGTCAGGAAGTCCAAGACCCACTGGCAGAGGTCATAGCCCAAGCCCAGGTCCCTGAGCTTGGCTATGAGTATGGAGGGGACTATGGTATTGAATGCCGAGCTGTAGTCGATGAATAGCATTCTCACATAGTTCCCCTGCCTCTTGTCCAGGTGTGATGCTGCTGTGTGCAGCACATGGGATATGGCGTCCTCCGTGGACCTGTTGGGGCGGTATGCAAATTGCAGGGGGTCCATGTTGATGGGGAGGGAGGAGCAGATGTAGCCCTTTACTAGCTTCTCGAAGCACTTCATGGCTATGGAGGTGAGAGCTACAGGGCGGTAGTCGTTGAGGCAAGCAGGCTTGGATTTTTTGGGTACAGGGATAATAGTGGACTTCTTCAGGCAGGTGGGGATGACAGCCTGTTCTAAGGACAGGTTAAATATGTCAGTGAATACTGGGGCCAGTTGGTCGGCACAGACTTTTAGGACGCGGCCGGGGATGCCGTCTGGACCTGCTGCCTTCCTGATATTCACTTTTTTAAAGGTCCGCCTCACCTCATGCTCTGTTACCCTGAACACTGCGCCTCCATCAGCAGCCGACCCCCCCCCCCCCATTGCCGAGGCTTGTGAGCTGGTGTTGTTATTACCAGCATCAAACCTCGCATAGAAGGTATTGAGGTCATTTGCTAAGGAGATGTCACTGTTCAGTTTGAGGGAGGCGCCTTTGTAGTCTGTCATCGTTTTGAGCCCCTGCCACATAGCTCTAGAGTCAGCTTGTTCAAACTGGAGTTCAATTTTATCCCTGTAGCGTCGTTTGGCCTCTGACACAGTCCTCCTTACGTTGTATCACCCCCTTGCACCCACTATCCCTTTTCTCCCCTACTATCCCTACTCCACAGACCTTCACTTTTCCAATGCTCTTCAATTCCCTTGCCCTCTCTACCTGCACTACACTTACACACCCTATAAACAAGTTCCCATCCCCCAACACCTTCCTGTACCTTACCTCACCTAACTGCGCTTTAATGAGCTTTGACAGCTGTTTCGGCTCTATATCCCTAACTCCGTCTACTCCCTCAAAACGCACCACTACATTCAACCCTCCAAAACCCTTTCCTCTACCCTCATCCTCTGACCCACTCAAGCTATCTCCCCTCTCTTTCTTCCTCTTACTCCCCTTCCCCTCACTCTTCTTCTTCACCTTTGCCCACCCTTCTCCCCCACTCTCCTCCCCACTACACTCCATACCGTCACCACCCGAATCCTTGCCCTTGCTATTCTCACCCCCATCACTGTCGTTCCTCTCCTCCTCGATATATCTCTTCATGAGCAATTCCCACTCATCGCGACTCCATTTGTGAATCAAGTCCTCACTGAACTTGTTCAAATCGTCATCCACCCAAAACCCCGGATAATCTTCCGTGGGCCGGGGCCAACCACGAAAACTACACGTCTCGTAAACTGACCTGTGCGCCTCCCACCACTGATCACTCCCCTTCGAGCCATCAATCAAATTTCTAAACGACTCTGCCTCTACTAAAGACGTCTTCTTCTTCTTAGGCATCTTGCTACGACCAAACTCAATTTTCCTCTCCAAACAAATCTCAATTGATTTCGCAGCAGCAACAACAACTCTCTCCGCCAGCCCCCGTCTTTACCTTTGCTATGACAACTCTGAAAAGGGTCCATTGGAGGATTTTCAATCAAGCTTGGGGAGATAATTAGTGGTTTACATTGTAAGAACAATTGATTCCTGCCAGGTAAGGAGGTAGACACAGCTGTGTCTCTGGCCTGATTTCCCCGGGTACACACCTGACCCTCATTGTGCTGGTGATTGTAACAGGTGGAGGTAATCATATAACACATTATGAGATGGAGCGCTTTGAGAAGAGTTTAGGAATTTAAAAAAGGTAATGGCCACTGGGGGGGGCTTTTAAAGGCCATGTTCGTGTTGAGACTACCAGTGGGCTTAGTAGTTTGAAATGTATGAAATATGAAATACTTGCCAGTAGTGTAATTGATGCATAGTTGATCTGCGGTTGAAGCTCTGGCTGTATTCCGAGTGAGCAGCTTCAAACAGGGCGCTAACAAAAAGGTTCTAACCACAACATACAAACAAGTGCTTTAATGATCCACAACACTTTCGATCAGTCATCCTTTTCGGTAAAAGGGATACATTTTTCCCTAGCTGTCGCCAAGAAAACGATCCTCTTAAACTGGAAGACAAGAAAAAACGTGAATACATGGGCAATGGTTGGGCCTTCTCTCAAATTACATATCACAGGAAACAATCTCAACCGTGGATCACACCGAAGTCTCACAATTTAATAACATCTGGAAATTGCTTGTGGATAATCTAGGCTCCTAATCACAGGACCTGTGAGCCATCCACTCCACATTCAACCCACCCTTCTCTCAATCCCCCTCCTCACCCCCTACTTTACTTACTCCCCTCTCTGCCCCCCCCCCCTTTTCCCTTGTCATGTGTATTCGTTGTTGTCCTTCATTGTCCTTAGTTGTCATTTGCTTGTCAATGTCTAGTCTGAGTTCCCCACCTGGGCAATGAAATGTCACTATTTTTCTTATTTTACTACACTTTTAATTAGATTTTGCACTGTAAATAGTTAAAATGTATAATAAATAATACATTTATTATTATATAAATTCTTTTTTTTTTATTTATTTTTTTATTATTGCAAAACAAAAATTATTAAAAGTCAGTACTCAACACATAATGCATAATGAAACTTTCAGTCAAGGTGGTTAAAATTACATGCAAGTACAGAAACAAGATAAAACAAAAATAGTCCATAATAACATTTTAACCGTATACAGTGTATATCCAGCGAAATTACAATTATATAAATGTTAGTATAGAATATACCCCTAATACCTATTTTCTAAAACCCTACACACATATGCTCCAGCTCGAACCCCCCCCCCTCCCGGACCCCCCCTTGGATAGTACCTCCATTATCCCTCACTCCTAACCAGACACTACCATTATAAGCTAGCTTTTATTCTCTCCACCACTTCTACCCACATTGACATTTTGGATTCATTGAGACCCAGAATTCTTGCTGTAGATATTTCTTGATATATCACATCGAGATATGTAAGAAACCAAACTTTCCGGCACATTTTTTCCGGTTGAAACCAGCGTGATGCGATCAGCTTTTTAGCTACTGTGATACCCGATAAAACCAATCTCTTTAGCTGTGGATTCACTGCAAACTCAAAAACATCATTCAACAGTAATACCGAGGGGTGTACAGGTATATTCCAAGATACGAGTTTTGATAACTGTTGGGACACATCTTTCCAGAATGCCTTAACTGGTGGGCAGTCCCAATACATGTGCATAAATGTTCCTTCGTCCCCATTTGTACATTGGGAGCATTTGGAGTCTTGTTTAAGCCCCATTCTGCACAGTCTTATAGGAGTCAAGTATGTCCTGTGAATATAGTTCAGATTGATTTGTTGATGATCCGGGTTCCTTGATGTGAGTCGGACATTTGCCCAGGCTCCTTGCCAATTTATTATATAAATTATATACATTTTATATAAATACATTTTCCCCCGAAGAGGGGGAGTGGATGGAGTGCCCTCAAAAAAGGTCCGGGGGTATATATAAAACAAGGGATAATAATAATAATAATACATTTTATTTATAGAGCGCTTCTCAGTAACCGGTAGGCAGAGGGGAAAAAAACAAAGAAACATAGAACCACAGGGGAAACAGGGAACAATATGAAATACACAGGAACATAGAGCCACAGTAATAAACAACAACAGGTTGGAGGAGGGAGGTTATAGGGGGGGAAGGTTAAATGCTAGGGAGAACAGGTGGGTTTTGAGACGGGATTTGAAGGTGGAGAGTGAGGGAGAGTCTCTGATGGTCTGAGGGAGGGTGTTCCAGAGTTAGGGTGCAGCACAGTGAGAAGGCCCGATCACCAAAACTTTTAAGTTTGGATGACGGGACAGTGAGGGAGGCAGTGGAAGAGGACCGGAGGGAACGGGTGGGGCGGTAAGGGAGAAGGAGATCAGTCAGGTAGGGGGGGGGGGGCAGGCTATGGAGGGCTTTGAAGGTGAGGAGTAGTATTTTGAAGTTAATGCGTTCCTTGATCGGGAGCCAGTGGAGAGAGTGGAGGACAGGAGTGATGTGGTCACGGGACCGGGTGTTTGTGAGGAGGCGGGCGGCTGAATTTTGGACCATCTGCAGTTTATGGAGGGAGCAGGAGGTGATGCCAGTGAGGAGGGAGTTGCAATAGTCGAGGCGGGAGGAGATGAAGGCGTGTATGAGGGATTCAGCGGCAGGGGGAGAGAGGCGGTGTTGTGGAGGTGAAAGTAGGAGCTTTTTTGGATACATTTTTGGACCTGCGATCATTGATCACTGACCATGCAATATGTACACACAGCTAGAGGAATAAACACACATGGACATGTACACACAGCTAGAGGAATAAACACACATGGACATGTACACACAGCTAGAGGAATAAACACACATGGACATGTACACACAGCTAGAGGAATAAACACACATGGACATGTACACACAGCTAGAGGAATAAACACACATGGACATGTACACACAGATAGAGGAACAGACACACATGGACAAACATATATACATATTACTATATAAGACCAAACATATATACATATTACTATAAGACTACAGTACACGCATGCATGCACACAGGGGGTCACACACTTATAAACATATGCACATATATTGCCATGAATCAAGGAACACACATACATGCACACATACACAACACATGCAAAACGACTTTAATGTGATGTAATTATCGGAATTATTGTATGATCATGTAAATAATGTCACTATTTAATATGTGCTCATTTTAACTAATCTACTTTTGGTAATGATGATACAGTATGTAATGACCGCTTTCAACTGGAAAAGCCTAACCAGGGACAGGGGTTGCAAATTAGCCTTGGCTAGAAATCCTACATGCAATCTGTATCTTGTTATTGTAACCAGCTACAATGTTTTCTTTTGCATTGTCCTTGATAAACAAATAAATACAATAAACAGAATATAATAGTCCTCATGTATTTCCAATGCTTGATTCTTCTGTCAGACGCATGCAATATTTTGCAATTGTTTCTTGAAGAAGCCAGTGTATGATTACACCCTGGGGTTTTCTAGCTAGTTCCAAGATACTGCGTTGCAGTGGTGAGGTGCAGAATGACGTCTGAAGTGGGAAAGGTAGAGACCAGTGGGCCCTCATTTATCAATGGTGCGTACGCACAGATTATGTGCGTAACCCGTGCTTACGATCATTTCTAAGCAAAGTGTGGGACTTATCAATTTGAACGTGTGCTTGACTTTGTGCGTATATTTACGCACAGCTCCGACCATGCGTATCTGGCGCCCGGTGGTAGAATATTATTATTGCACACGGAAATAAGCTTCCGTGCATATGTTTCAACACTGGCGTGTTCTGTAGTATGACCCGTAATTCATTATAGTTCATTGTAAAATAGTGACAGTAGTGTAATTATTGTCAAACCCTATAAATATAGCATTTGGAATAAGTCTTTCTTTCCGAATGAATGCAGCATGGTTTATATATAGGGTTATCGGAATAAATGGGGTCCACTGACTGCGCTCGTGGGGAACTGTTTTCAGAGATAGCAGATAGGAATGAATGAATGAATGAATGAATGAATGAATGAGGGGCAGTCTAATTGCAGAGAGAACATAAAAAATATTAACTAGAGTCCGCTATACCCGAGACACCTCCTTCATTTGTACAGCAATTTAAGACAGAAATTGGAGCGTGGAACAAAACGCACAAATGCCATCCCCATGCACATTCAAGTCAGTCTCCACCCTCGGGTGTTTGGCCACCGGCACGGTCCATCGTGATATTGGAGATGGATCGAGCATGGATGCACATTCAAGTCAGTCTCCACCCTCGGGTGTTTGGCCACCGGCACGGTCCATCGTGATATTGGAGATGGATCGAGCAATAGACTGTTACTGTACCACCCATGTAGCTGTCAAAGCTCCATCACAAATGCAGTTATGTGAATAGAAATGTTCTTGTATATGCTCTTGTATTATTGTTTATATAGGCTACCTAATACCGACATCAAAATAGATTGTATGCCTCTACAAATCATATGCAGGTAGAAAATATACGGAAGATCTGTCGCGATTTGGAATGAAATTGACGGAGAACTTTAATCCCTGGGTGAACGAAACGAAGAAAAAGCAGTCATATTCCAGCATGGTTATTAATGACACCAATGGCAAACAGTGGTTAACAGTCTTTATTAGTGTTTGCGCTGCCCAGGCAGCAATGGTCTTTAGGAAGTTCTATATCATACTAGCTTCCGCTCAGCGTCATCTGCATCTAACCTCACTTCGTGCATATGCACTGAATAAAAATCCACAATGTACCTTTACATACCAACATTCATCTGGCCACACCCCCATCCGCTACCTTCATAAGCAGGTGTGTGGCCACACACTCGCCTCCTTCTTCACTTTCACCACAAGGAAGTGCCTGTTATATACATCACTTGACGAGGTTGTTAAGCTGAAGAAAGTTGAGAGGAAAACAGAAGACAAGGAGATACGTTGACATTATATCTTTATTTTCTCTCACTATTTTCGAGAAAATACGGCAATATTGTCTTCATCACTGGAGTGTCTGGAAGATGATGATCATTCTGACCTCCACCGGCTTTTTCGTATTAGGGGCTCGTGCCGCTGATATACTCCCCACCTGCAGTCCTCCTTGCTGCGGTTGGATAGGTATTGAACCTCCGGTTATACAGCTGGACTGTGGGAGGCACCGGCTGTTGTGAGAAACCGGTTTGCTTCCGAGCTGGGTGAGTACTGTTTTGCTTGCGAGCACTAGTTGTCTGTTAACGCTATGGGGGTTAGCTGACAATTTTACGAAGGCCGGCCCCGGATTGGGGTCCTCTGCTCGGCTTCTTAAACGGCGGACGGAGGATCTTGGTCTGACGCCCATGATGGTCAACCTAGTGGGCCGCGACCGAGACCTGGTTGAACCCAGGATTCTCTGGACAAGCGGATGCTTCTCTGTCCCGTGCAGGCCCCATCTTTCACATGAATGTGGAAGTACACTCTAAACGAGAAAATGTGGGCATGGATCTTTGTTATCGGAAGATCCATGCTCAAGTCGGCTGCAGCCCGGATGGGAATTGTGCCGGCTCCGCTGTATGTCTGGTAAATCACAGTTGAAAACTGTGTTTGACATTTCTTTTTCTCTTCCCTCTTAGGATGGGGAGGGACTCAGGCGGCGGCCTGTCTGAAGTGTGGCTTATTATGTCGTTGTGTACAGTTCAGGTGATAGCTGCTTAGCTGGCGTGCTAGTTTGTGGCCTATTGTTGTTAGCCAGTCAGCTGTTAGCTGCGGCGCTAGCTCGTTGTGTTCACTAGGCTAGTGAACGTTAGCTTGTTGCTATCAGTCGGGCGGCTATTAGCTTAATGCTACACTGTTGAACGTTACTGTGACTATAACATGCCTTAAACACTCTGACTACGACGTCATCTTTGACAGAGGATGTTAGTCGACCCTACACCCGGGTGCCATGCCAGCGAGGACTTCGTCAACATGGAGAACGGCGGCTGGGTGGCGTAGCGGACATTACCCTCGTCACCAACGCAGGAGATGCTGGGTTCGACTCGGTGTCCCATTGACTAATGTTGCAGTCCTCTTGGCCTGCGCTCAGGGTGAAGGTAGGAGTCTGACCGGACTTTAAACACTTCTTCTTTTCTTCCCTTCTAAATGTTTTGTAATAACGATGTTTCCAAAACGTGTGTTGCTGCAATACATTGAGGATACGACCCGTGTTGTGTGTGAATTGTCTTGTCACTGGTATAGCTTCTCTCTCCATAGAAAATCGGTGTTGTTTTTTACATGTGTAAAAATTAACTGGTTAGTTGTGATGAGAACATGTGTGTTCATGTAACGTTTGTAACGTGGGTGAACTCACAACTAAGAGGGTTAATTAACCTGTGAAGCTATGCTTAGTGACATGTGATTGAGGAATGAATCTTTTTCTCAGCCTGTGATGACAATGAACAGCATGTTCACATATTAACAGGGGTACCTGTTCAATCTGGTCGTATCAAGGGTAAGGTAGGAGGGGTGACCCCCCCGGTTTCCCTGGGGCTTCCCCCCCTCCTCTCAGACATGTTTGTTTACAATATATTGTGTCACTGTTTGTGGGGATACGATGTAACCCTCAGCTTAAGTTGCTGGGGTTGTGCTTCCGCTTGAGAAACTATTCTTTTCCTAAAGAAAAGGTTGTTTGGTCACTTATCATGTGTGCTTAGCAAGGCCTGTGGCCAATACGTAATCAAGGACTTATGTCTCTCTCGTTATGAAAAACGGCGTTCCTCTGTAGTAAGAGTGTACTTTTGCCATTTTTTGTTGTGATGAAGGGTTGTGTGTGTTGTTGTGATCTACAACTGGGTTAGGTTTGGCCCACAGAAGCACATGTGTAAGTCTGGACCGGGGCTCTTAAAGGGGCCCTCTCTGTTCTGTGTTTCTTCCTTAGTAAAACTCAGATAGCAGGTTCGCACATGAGCTATGTGAAGCTGTTAGATGCTTCATGTAGCATGCTATGACTGGGTCATGCTCTACTTTGTCATTACATCGTATCAGGGGTGAGGGGTCGTAAAGGGGTGAACTGGTAAACCTTTCCTCCCCTTTTCTGATTGGTCAGGGGTTAAAACCCCCTGTCCTTCAGGGTTCCTGTCACGTTGCTGTTCGGCACGTTACAGGGTAGGGGGGGGGGGGGGGGGGGAGTTTCCTGGTCCCACGCCCTGAAAAATTGGGCGTGTGCACCGCGGAAATTCCCCCGCCATAGAGTACGTCACTGAGCGCGTTTCTATTGGTAAGACTTCAGTGAGTTGTTCAGGTTCCATGTTATGGATCTGTTTCAGGGAGTTGTCAGAGCTCCTCCTCACGAAGCTCCTCCTCAGGGAGAAGTGCCTTCTGTGAGTTCGGACTCTCCTTCCCAGTGAGGGAGCCTCCTCAGAGTTTCAGAGCCTCCTCCTCAGATTGTCAAGGTGAGTATAACTTCAAAAAGGAGTTCTGCTCTATTGTATGTGTATTCGATTCAATTCGATTATTGAGTGTGTATTGGTTCAGTATCTCCTCCTCGGAGAGCCCTAACCCAAGTGTTACATAGCTCAATGTTGCAATATTTCTTTTTAATCTATACAGCTCGCGTGGGAAGTCTCTCTGGGGATTCCCGTCTCCTCCCTGTGGCGAGGGTGGCGGGATGTAAAAATGAAAACAATTTTTACCCTCAGCCGCGTCACATGGGATTCATGTCAGTCTGTGTTTCTTTCTTTTTAATAAAAAGAGGAAAGAATATGAAGCACGACAACTCCTTGTCGTTCTCCCAGGCGACTTGAAGGACCAATGTCTGGTGTCTGGTTAGACTATCCATTGATGTGTTTGGGTCTCGACACGTACATAGTGCTGGCTCGGGGTGTTTCTGATAAGAATCACGCATGAGGCTGGTACGGCAGTGGTACGCCTTGGTTGCTCATTATTAAAACAGCGTTTTTATAGGGCAACTGGGATGGAGGTTTTCTCTTCCGAGCGCCTGTTACTAGGTCTCGACGAATTCTCGTTCATATCTGGGGGATGTTAACGGAATAGATCAAAACATAGGTAGAGGGGTCTCACGCCCTTGGGGTGGGCCACTGAGCGCGGTACGAATGGGACCATCTGGGTGGCGCCCTCTTTTCATGTTTTAGATCGACACGCGTACCTACCCCCTCTCTTGGAGTGGGGAGGTCGGCGTGGTTAGGGCACGGGACTGGTTCTGGTCACGCTGGTCCAGGTCAGTTAACCCGTTGTCCGCCGGGGACGCAGATCTGCTGTTCTGGTACCCTGAGGGACTTGTGCTTTTTTCGGGGGGAAAAATGCCGGGTCGGCCCGGGTGTCACAGGGTTGGGCGTTATGGAGACCCTTTGTTGGGTACATGTTGTACCCTGCGCTATCATGAAGGGGCTGGTTCTCCATTCTTTTTGCTCCTCTCTTACGCATGGCAAAGAGGGGGCTGTTGGGGTGGTCTTATGGACCTCCTCTGGCAGCCCTGTGTGCTTCCCGAGCCACCGGGCCCGGTCCGAAGTTGTGTTTCGTCGACCCGTAGGCCTGGAATAACCCCTTTTTGAAAACTGTGACACTTGTACTGTGGTATAGCCAGTGTGTACCCGCAGGTGTGTTTTGGAGTTTTCTCTTGAGGGGTTATAGGAACAACCACTGCATGTGGTACCAAGAGGGTGGTTGATTCCCTGGTGTGTTGGAGCAGAGTCAACTCCCGGGTTACCCGGTTGAGTGTGCCCCTGCACATTCATGACGTCTGCCAATCGTGTCAGCCTTCTCTGCCTCGGCCCCTCTGGGTCGGGGTTTTTTGGTGGAGACTTTGTCATGGTGCGCAACAATGCCAGCATATGCCCCTTCCGCCGGGGGTGCTGTTTCAGTTGACCCCTTTGGCGCCTGTCTCGTCCGCAGTGCTCCAGGCTCGGGTCAAACGCCTGCTGCCTGGTTTGAGGGATCGACCCCTCTGGGGTCATCTCCCCGGTGCGCTGCCTGCTTCCGCTGTAGTGTAGCCTTTTGAGTGCTTCAAGTTACGGCCATGCTGACTGCCTGAGTTTGCCAGGGTCAGTGTGCCAGATGGCGTGCTAGTGGGGGGAAGGGCCCGCTCTTGGAGGGCCCCTGTCCGAATACGCTGGCGATGTGGGGGGCGGTGTCACTAAGTGACCGCCTGGTGAGGTCTTGATGCTGTGGCGTCGTTGACCTCTCCGGGCCCCCTTTTTCCGGGGGATCCAGTCCCTTCGGTGGGTCTGGGTCTTCCTTCGTGCTCCGCTGCTACGGCCTTGCCACGGGGTTGAGTTGCTCTCGACCCGTGTTTTTTGGGTGCGGTAACAAGGTTTGTTCCTTCCGTTCGTTCCCTGGTGGCATGCGGGTTGTGCGTGTGGGTAGTCATGGGGTCAAGCCACGGTCTGCTCACCCTGTGCGTTGAGTTGCTCGAGTTTCTCTTCACACGGTCGGATCCGTCTCCCTCCCGTCCTCTAATAGGGGGGGTATCCTCCATTAGGGAGGGTCGGGGGGGCTCGGTCCTCCCCGGTTCTGATGGTTTTGGGGGGCCTCAGTGGGGTACATTTGTCGAGCTTCAAGCTCCCGCTCAGCTCCCGTAGTGCAGATGACGCTGAGCGGAAGCTAGTATGATATAGAACGTAAGGTTATGAATATAACCAAGTTCTATGAATACTAGTGACGCTCAGCGTCTGGACGCCACTGCAGCCTTTGATCTCGCCTTGTGGTGAAAGATTGGGAAGGAGGCGAGTGTGTGGCCACACACCTGCGTATGAAGGTAGCGGATGGGGGTGTGGCCAGCCGAATGTTGGTATGTAAAGGTACATTGTGGATTTTTATTCAGTGCATATGCACGGAGTGAGGTTAGTGCAGATGACGCTGAGCGTCACTAGTATTCATAGAACTTGGTTATATTCATAACCTTACGTTAATAGATATCATATCCGACTGTTTCCGACATCACCGTGTACACATCTGTCAGCCTGTCGCGTATTTCTCCCAGGCGTTCGCTCGGCTTAGTCCACTTTTCCACATTTCATGGGGGTTTCATTACCATATATGGTTAATTACGGGCGGTTCTATATGCAAATACGTAAAATAGCGTAGATCAAGTGATATTTATCAACACAGAGTACTTGCAGGTGTGCGTGGGACACGTCTACGCACATGTGATAAATCCCGATTTTTCTGTACGTACACACATTCTAAATTCTGTGCTTAAGAACGAAAATAGAACACGTTCTAAGAATTGTTGATAAATGAGGGCCCAGTGCCCTTTAGAGGGCTTTTTATAGGGCTTTGGTAGAGACCACACACACTTGAGTACCTGAAGGTAGACATGTATTACCAATCTGATGTTGCAAGCAGTTGACGAAGAGCTGATGGCTTTCGCAACGTAAAATGCGGCGGTGACAAATGTGCACCAGGGGAACATGCAGCACTGTGCAGACTAAACGTGTTCTACTTGTACAATTTAATAACAAAACACAGACCCCCAGTGGCTACGATGAACATTATAGGAAACCAGCCTGAGGCGCTGTGGATGAGCTTTTCTCACCTTGGAATTCGACTCAGGACTTGTGAATTGGTTTCATAACAAGTTAGTTAATTTTAATTACATTATTAATTACAGCTCATTAAAATGACGAGGTAGCAGTCCCTATAAGACAAGGCATTTTTTCATCTACATCATTTGATGGAGCTGTAATTAACACAACACAAGGATTCAAGGTCCCTGATGACATTATGGGGCGACAGTGGCTCAGGAGGTAGATCGGTCGTCTGGTAATCGGAAGGTTCCCGGTTCGATTCCCGCTCCTCCTGGGCAGCGTGTCTAAGTGTCCTTGAGCAAGACATTTAACCCCTAATTGCTCCCGATGAGCAGGTTGGCACCTTGCATGGTTGCCTCCGCCGTCGGTGTGTGAATGTGTGAGTGAATGGGTAAAATCTGAGTAACAAAATTGTAAAGCGCTATATACAGTAAATGCAGTCCATTTACCATCACTGGTGGCCATATTCAAACTCAAACTAGTCTAACAGATGATTTTAAGTGTGCAAAGGTGAGAACAGACAGGGGTGTAAAGTACTTGAGTAATTGTATTTGTTTTTGGGGATTTGTACTTTACTCGAGTATTATTAGGTTTGTATACTTGTACTTTTACTCAATTACATTTCAGAGAAAAAATACATACGTTTTACTCCTTACGTTTAAAATGCAGACCTACAAAGTACAACAATTTTAATTAGTATATTTGTTTCTCTGGCCGAACTAACGTTAACGTTATTAATCCTGCGGCCGCACTTTATTTAAAAACAGCCAATCAAATCCCCATCAATGGAAAATTAACCCGCCCATACCCATGCTGATTGGTCCTTGTGCAAGACTAGAAAGCGGGGATCTTTGATTAAACACCTGCTATCAGAAGAACAGGCGGTCAGAAAAAAAGTTTTTACTTTAACTTTTTAGTACTTAAGTACATTTAAAAGTAGAAACTTTTTTACTTTTACTCAAGTGTGTTTTTAGCCAGATACTCTGACTTTTACTTGAGTACGATTTTGAGACGGTACCCATACTTTCACTTAAGTATAATCTCTGGGTACTTTACACCCGTGAGAACAGAGTTGTTCAGGAAAACCAGTGTGGAACAAAGCAGGTCCCACAGAAAGGAGGAAACTGGTAGTGGAGCAGGTACATCGACAAGAGGAAGTAGTGAGGTGTACAAAGGCTGTGGCCCGTGATACTAATGACGTGCTGCCATCACCACAGAACCGAAAACAGTGGGTAGAGCCTGTAAGACTAGATTTTCTCAAGGCCATGGAGGCCATTGTATCCATGGAGACAAAACCAGGTTTTGAAAAGCTTAGCGGCAGGAATTTAAAGCAGAAGAGTACAGGTGAATTCAGGATGTAATCGGGTAGAAAGCACCATTCAATTTGTCAGTGAGGGAGAGAAATGTAGAGGAGGTAGATTTTATTTGGCAGGCATGAGTCAGGTCACCTAAACTCCTAAAGGTTGCTAATGATTGGGAGATGCAGGTAGATTTGGGAGAAAAACGTGTTGTTCCACGAGAGATAGTTAGCACTAACTTGAGGCCTGGCCTAGTGTTATGGTCTGCTAGTCAGCGGATAGTTTATTTGATATAATTGGGAGAATTCATTGGAGGAGGCTTATGAAAGGAAAAAAAGCTTAGATATGCAGATTTGGCAGCAGCAACTGAACTGTGCGGATGGAAACCTAGGATTTGGTAGAAGTAGGATGCAGAGGATTTATAGCACAATCGACTTTATCATTATTGGGAGGATTGGGGATTCGTGGGCCGAGTTTGCGAAAAGCTGAGATGTCGGAAGAAGCATTGAAAGGGAGTCAGTGAGTAGAAATAATGTCAGCTGGGGGCCAAAGTAAACAACAGGGAAGAATATTCCTTTTCTTCTCTGTTGTTGCTGTTTCATGTGTGATATTGTTATCAGGTTCAATCAGGTATCAAATTATTCTATTTTTGACATAGGATAACACAAGGAAGTGCTGCATGTGGGTACCATGGACAGTGAGAGCTAGCATGGAGGGGTGGCGTCTAGTTTTTTACCAACCTGTTTCCAGTTCTGTGTTCGCGTTCTGCAATCTGATTGGCCACTGACGTTTCTGGTCATGTGACATCTGCGCCAATCGTGTGACGCCTGTTTCTATCACCGGTTAAGCTTAGGCACTCTTTCGAAGTTGGTTAAGGTTAGAGTTTGTCTTAGAGCATGGCGATAGAACACCAGCGCTGATTCCAAACTCTAATCTTAACCAACTTCGAAAGAGTCGCCTAAGCTTAACCAGTGATAAACTAGGCGTTAGGTAGTTTGCAGGCTGTTCAAGGCGGAAATAGGCACAGAAACAGGCGTCACACGATTGGCGCACATGTCACATGACCAGAAACGTCAGTGGCCAATCAGATCGCAGAACACGAACGCGGAACTGGAAACCGGTTGGTAAAAAACTAGACGCGGAGGGGTGTGGTTCTGGGAAGCTGGAACTAACTGTTGAACCTTCCTGAGGTGTCCTGGGCCTAACTTGACGAAACACCAGTGAAGGGAGGTGCCCACTTGATAACCCTGGTGATAGCTGCGTGATTACGAAACCTAGCCGCATTTCTCGGAGATGTTCTCTGATTGGCACTGACTGACGCTCTCTGATTGGCCACTGACGCGTTTGCCCAATCCGTGACACACTGTGTCTTTGCCCATTTCCACGTCAAACAGCCTGCAAACTACCTGGCGTTCTATCGCCATGCTCTAAGACAAACTCTAACCTTAACCAACTTCGAAAGAGTGCCTAAGCTTAACCGTCGATAGAACTTGCCGTCACGCTCTAAGACAAACTCTAACCTTAACCAACTTCGAAGAGTGCCTAAGCTTAACCAGTGTAGAAACAGGCGTCGGCCAATCAGAGAGCGTCTCTGAGAAATGCGGCTAGGTTTCGTAATCACGCTGATATGCTGGCTCTCGCTGCCTAAATATCTACATGTTGAGTTGTGGTGGCCATTAGGGGCCATGTGTCAGGGTTGCATCGGCATTGTCAATACCTGGAGCTCACATCAAAGGGGCACTCTGTTGGAGTTGGCAACGCTGTTTGGGGTCATTATGGGCCATGTAATACATGTGTAGCGTGTAACTCCATATTAAGTATTATAGGCATGTTAGACTTTCTTTTGGCAATTGGAGTGGGTTTCTTCATTGAGTGCTTATCCTTATCATTAGGGCACAAGTATTTTGTGTTTTATTGTGTTTATTCTTCACCCCCACACCCCCCCACTCTCTCTCATTCACCCCCCCACTCTCTCTCCTTCACCCCCCTCTCTCTCTCTTCACCCCCTCTCTCTCCTTCACCCCCCTCTCTCTCCTTCACCCCCCCTCTCTCTCCTTCACCCCCCCTCTCTCTCCTTCACTCTCTCTCTCTCCTTCACCCCCCCTCTCTCTCCTTCACCCCCCCTCTCTCTCCTTCACCCCCCCTCTCTCCTTCACTCTCTCTCCTTCACCCCCCCTCTCTCTCCTTCACCCCCCCTATCTCCTTCACTCTCTCTCTCCTTCACCCCCCTCTCTCTCTCTTCACCCCCTCTCTCTCCTTCACTCTCTCTCTCTCCTTCACCCCCCTCTCTCTCTCTTCACCCCCTCTCTCTCCTTCACCCCCTCTCTCTCTCTCCTTCATCCCCCTCTCTCTCCTTCACCCCCCCTCTCTCTCCTTCACCCCCCCTCTCTCCTTCACTCTCTCTCTCTCCTTCACCCCCCCTCTCTCTCCTTCACCCCCCCCCCCTCTCGCTCTCCTTCACTCCACCACATTCTTCTCCCTCCTCTCCCTAGGTCTTCATTCAATCTTGGTGGGGACGATTGAGCTAATAATCTTCAGGCCCCACAGGGGGAAAAAAGGGGGTGGGGCTGGTGTATATAATCATACTTATTAGGGTGTGTGTGGTGTGTTTATATACACTGCTCAAAGAAATAAAGGGAACACATAATCATTACAATGTAACTCCAAGTCAATCACACTTCTGGGATATCAACCTGTCCAGTTAGGAAGCAACACTGATTGTGAATCAATTTCACCTGCTGTTGTGCAAATGGAACAGACAACGGGTGGAAATTAGAGGCAATTTGCAAGACAACCCCTATGAAGGAATGGTTCTGCAGGTGGTGGCCACAGACCATGTTCCTGTCCTCATCCTTTCTGGGTGATTTTTGGTTACTTTTGCATTTTGCCAGTGCCCTCACCACTAGAGGTAGCATGGGGCGGTGTCTGCAAGCCACAGAAGTTGCTCAGGTAGTGCAGCTCATCCAGGATGGCACATCAATGCACGCTGTGGCAAGAAGGTTTGCTGTGTCTCCCCAGCACAGTGTCAAGAGCATGGAGGAGGCCAGTACACCAGGAGACGTGGAGGGGGCCGTAGGAGGACAACAACCCAGCAGCAGGACCGCTATCTGGTCCTTTGTGCAAGGTGTTCTGGAGGAGCACTGCCAGAGCCCTACAAAACCACCTCCAGCAGGCCACTAATGTGCATGTTTCTGCTCAAACTGTGAGAAGCAGACTCCATGAGGTTGGTATGATTCGCCATTGGCACCCTGTGCTCTTCACGGATGAGAGCAGGTTCACACTGAGCACATGTGACAGACATGACAGAGTCTGGAGACGCCGTGGAGAACATAATGCTGCCTGCAACATCCTCCAGCATGACCGGTTTGGTGGTGGGTCAGTGATGGTCTGGGGAGGCATATCCCTGGAGGGCCGCACATACCTCCATGTGCTAGCCAGAGGTACCATGACTGCCATCAGGTACCGGGATGAGATCCTCAGACCCATTGTCAGGCCATATGCTGGTGTAGTGGGCCCTGGGTTCCTTCTCATGCATGACAATGCTCGGCCTCATGTGGCTGGAGTGTGTCAGCAGTTCCTGCTTGATAAAGGCATTGATGCTATGGACTGGCCTGCCCGTTCCCCAGACCTGAATCCAATCGAGCACCTCTGGGACATCATGTCTCGCTCCATCCACCGACGTCACGTCGCACCACAGACTGTCCAGGAGTTGACTGATGCCCTGATCCAGGTCTGGGAGGAGATCCCTCAGAAGAACATCCGTCGTCTCATCAGGAGCATGCCCAGACGTTGTAGGGAGTGCATACAGGCACGTGGAGGCCACACTATGTACTGAGCCTCATTTAGAATTGTCTTGAGGAATTTCCACAGAAGTTGGATCAGCCTGTGATCTGATTTTTCCACTTTTATTTAGAGTATGGATCTGAATCCAGACCTCCATGGGTTAATGATTTTGATTTCCATTGATCATTCTTATGTTGTTTTGTTCTCAACGCATTCCACTATGTAATGAATAAAGATTTTCAACTGGAATATTTCATCCATCGAGATCTAGGATGTGTTGTTTAAGTGTTCCCTTCATTTTTTTGAGCAGTGTATATATATATATTAGTATATACCCTAAGTCTTACTTATTAAATATGAAGCAGTTGCTGGTCTCTGGGAAAACGAGGAAGAATTATTTCTAGTGATGCTCTGTCTGACCAAATTAACATCTCAACTACCAGTCCTGGTTCTGCAATGGGACACACACTCACTCACTCACTCACTCACTCACTCACTCACTCACTCACTCACTCACTCACTCACTCACTCACTCACTCACTCACTCACTCACTCACTCACTCACTCACTCACTCACTCACTCACTCACTCACTCACTCACTCACTCACTCACTCACTCACTCACACAGAAGTTGGATCAGCCTGTGATCTGATTTTTCCACTTTTATTTAGAGTATGGATCTGAATCCAGACCTCCATGGGTTTGATTTTGATTTCCATTGATCATTCTTATGTTGTTTTGTTCTCAACGCATTCCACTATGTAATGAATAAAGATTTTCAACTGGAATATTTCATCCATCGAGATCTAGGATGTGTTGTTTAAGTGTTCCCTTCATTTTTTTGAGCAGTGTATATATATATATTAGTATATACTCTAAGTCTTACTTATTAAATATGAAGCAGTTGCTGGTCTCTGGGAAAACGAGGAAGAATTATTTCTAGTGATGCTCTGTCTGACCAAATTAACATCTCAACTACCAGTCCTGGTTCTGCAATGGGACACTCACTCACTCACTCACTCACTCACTCACTCACTCACTCACTCACTCACTCACTCACTCACTCACTCACTCACTCACTCACTCACTCACACAGAAGTTGGATCAGCCTGTGATCTGATTTTTCCACTTTTATTTAGAGTATGGATCTGAATCCAGACCTCCATGGGTTTGATTTTGATTTCCATTGATCATTCTTATGTTGTTTTGTTCTCAACGCATTCCACTATGTAATGAATAAAGATTTTCAACTGGAATATTTCATCCATCGAGATCTAGGATGTGTTGTTTAAGTGTTCCCTTCATTTTTTTGAGCAGTGTATATATATATATTAGTATATACTCTAAGTCTTACTTATTAAATATGAAGCAGTTGCTGGTCTCTGGGAAAACGAGGAAGAATTATTTCTAGTGATGCTCTGTCTGACCAAATTAACATCTCAACTACCAGTCCTGGTTCTGCAATGGGACACTCACTCACTCACTCACTCACTCACTCACTCACTCACTCACTCACTCACTCACTCACTCACTCACTCACTCACTCACTCACTCACTCACTCACTCACTCACTCACTCACACAGAAGTTGGACGAACGACAGTGGAGGCAACCATACAAAGTGCCAACCTGCTCACTGGGACACGTTGCCCGGGAGGAGCGGGAATCGAACCAGCACAACACATGCCATGGCTCAAGAAAAGGACACTTTAAAGGAAGGAAAAGGACACTTTAAGAAAATAACTTGTTGCGATTGTTGTATAGTATAGTTAGTAACAGCAAGTATAGCATAGGGACATAGAAGAAAAACTGCACATTGTATAGGAATGTATATATCATCCAGTTCTGTATCGTATCGCTCTCGCTCGGCATCGCTCTCTGCACTATCTCGCATACGTGCACGCGCACTGAATAAAGACCACAATGTACCTTTAATCCCAATATTTGTCTGACCACACCCCTATCAGCTTACCCATATAAGCAGGGGTGGGGCCACCCACTCTCCTCCTTCTCGCTTTCACCACAAGGAAGAAGTGCCTCGGTAGATCCCCACACTTGACACCATGATGGAAGAAAGGTTTAGGAGCAGCTTTGGGAAACAAGGATACGTTGACATCATATCTTTATTTTCTCTCTCACTATTTTCGAGAAAATACGGCGATATTGTCTTCGTACTGGAGTGTCTGGAAGATGATGATCATTCTAAAAACCCTCCACCGGTTTTCGTATTGGGAGCACGCCGCTGCATGCTTCTCAACTGCAGTTCCTTGCTGTGTTTGTTGGGGTGAAACCTGTCAGGCCACAGCTGAACTGTCGGACATGCCGCTGTTGTGAGAAGCGGTGCGTTCCAGGTTGGGTGAGTAGTGTTTGCTGGCGGGCTCCACTTGTCTGTTAGTGCTATGGGGGCTACTTGACAAAGTTTATGGAAACCGGCCCCAGGCTAGGGTCCTTTGTTTAGCCACCTAGGCGACAGAAGGCCTTGGTCTGGAGACCATTATAGTTTTAACTAGTGGGCCGCGACCATTGACACTGGTGATCCCTGTGTGTTCTGGACGAGTGGATTCTCTCTGTCACCGTGTTAAGGCCCCATCTTTCATATCCAAATGAGAGTATTCCTTCACGAGGGGATATGTGCATGTAATGTGCGATAGCGGCAGATTCATGTTCAAAGTCAGCTACACAGGCCAGTTGGTACTGTGCTGATTCCGTCGGATGTGGTAAAGTCACCGTTGTGAAGCGGTGTTGACATCTTGTTTTCTCTTTTCTCTTAAAAAGTGAGGAGAGGTTCAGAACGGCGGCCTGTCTGGGTGAGTGTTATGTCATTGTTTACATGTTCATAGCTTACGGTTAGCCAGTCAGCTGTTAACTGCTGCGTTAGCCTGCTGGATCGCTGCATGGCCTGCTTAGGGCCTACTATTAGCCAGTCAGCTGTTAGCTGCGGGGCTAGCATGTCGTGGTCGCTAGGTAACGTTAGCTTGCTGCTATGGCCATGGCTGGCACGGGGTAGCTTAGCTTCTCGCGCGCCGCCGTGAGCTCGCTTCTGATCGCGTGCTATTCTGTTGAACGTGCTTTGATTTTAACATGTTTTACACTCTTGACCACGACGTCATCCTTGACAGGGGATGTTTCGTCGACCCTGCCCTGAGCCAGGACGGCAAGGTTGCATCAACAGGGGACTGTAGTGCGGGTTGGGGCGGTGACGCTGCCCAGTTCGGACAACACAGGAGAGCTGTGTTCCTACGGTGTCTGTGACTGCACTTCGCTGATCTGCGTTCCGGGTAGGAACGGGGTTGACCAGACCTCATAACACGTCTTCTGGTTTTACTTTGCTAAATGTATTGTGAATAACGGTGTTTTTCCCAAAACGTGTGTTGCTACAATGCATTTAGGATACGTTGCGGGTTATGTGTGAGCTGTTTTTGTCACTGGCAGTTAGCTTCTCCGTGCAAATCGGGGAATGATCTGGTTGTTGTGTGAGAAACATCATGGTGTTTATATGCACCGTGTACTCACAACTAAGGTAACTAACCTATGAAGCTATGCTTGGTGACAAGTGAGTAAAAGAATGTTCTTTCTCAGACTGTAATGACAATGAACAGTGTGTTCACACATTAACAGGTTTTCCTGTTTTAACTGGCCGTATTGAGGGTAAAATAGGAGGATTGTGTTTTCCCCCCCGGTTCCCTGGGGACTTTTTCATCCTCCTATCAGACATGTTGTGCATTAATTGTGTCTTTTGTGTGGTAGGGATACGATGTAACTCTTAGCTTGATTGCTGAGGTTGTGCTAAATCTGCTGGAGAAACTTATTTCCTAATGGGAAATTGGTTTGGTTGCTGTCATGTGTGCTTAGCAAGGCCTGTGGTCGATACTAATCAAGAATGATGTATTCTCTCATTGTGAAAAAAACAGCGTTCCTCTGTTGAGTGTTTTTGCCATTTTTTGTAGGTGATGATGGGTTGTGTGTGTCATGTGACCTACAACTGGGTTGTACTGGCCACAGAAGCACATGTGTATGTTGGACCGGGGTTCTTAGAGCCCTCTCTATTCTGTGTTTTTCCTTAGTAAAAATCAGATAGCAGGTTAGCTCATGCGCTGTGTGGAGCTGTGAAACGCTTCATAGAGCTGACTATGACTGTGTCATATTCTCTTTTTGTCGTTACATCGTATCATGGGTGTGGGGTCGTAAAGGGGTGAACTGGTAACCTTTCCTCTCCCCATTGTTCTGTCGGTCAGGGGTACACCCCCTGTCCTTCAAGGTTCCCGTCACGTGGCGGTTCGGCACGTTACGGGGGGGGGGGGGGGGGGGGAGTTCCTGGTCCCACGGCCTGGTATATTGGGCGTGTGCACCGCAGGAATTCCCCCGCCATAGAGTACGTCACCGTGCGCGTCTCTGTTGGTAGGACTTCCGTGTGCTGTTCAGGTCCATGTGATGGATCTGTTTTCAGGGGGGGTGGTCAGGGCTCCTCCTCACCAAGCGCCTATTCAGGCCTTCTGTGAGTTCGGACTCCTTCTTCCATGTGAGGAAGCCTCCATCAGAGTACAGAGCCTTCCTCCTCAGATTGTCAAAGTGAGTGGACCCTCTAGAAGGGTCCTTTTCTATTGTATGTATATTCGATTCAATTCGTTTATTGAGTGTGTATGGGTTCAGTGCCTCTTCCCCGGGGGCCCTAAAACCAGTTTTTTACATGGCTCAAGGTGCAATATATTCTTTTCAATCTGTACAGCTCGCGTGGGAAGTCTCTCTGGGGATCCCCGTCTCTTTCCTATGGGAGGGTAGTGGGATGTAAAAATGTGAACATTTTTTACCCCGGCTGTGTAGACTGGGATACATACTGTTGATGCTTCCTTCTTTCTATTCCAGAAGTGTTGGAGTTAGGGAGTGTCACACCCCTCTTGTCGTTCCCCTGGGCGCCTTGGGGATTCAATGACAGGTCTAATTAGCCTGTTCATTGATGGGGGTGTGTCCCGACGCACGTATAGTGCTAGCTCGCTGTAAACAGGCGATTGACTGGCACGCCTTGGTTGCTTGTGGTTGAAACGGCGTTTTTATAAAGCAACTGAGATGGGGGTTTTTCCTCTTCCGACGACCACATCCCATGACCTGGGTGGGTTGTCGACGGATTCTCGTTCATGTCTGGGGGATGATGACGGGATGGATCTGAACATATGTGGTGGGGTCTCACGCCCTTGGGGTGGGCCACCAGGCGCGGTTCGTCCGAACGTCTGGGTGGCGCCTTCTTTTCATGTTAAGATCGACACGCATATCTGCCCTTCTCCTGGAGTAGGCATGTCGGCGTGGTTAGGGCACGGGACTGGTTCTGGTCACGCTGGTCCAGATCAGTTGAACCCGTTGTCCGCCGGGGATGCAGATCTGCTGTTCTGGTACCCTGAGGGACTTGGGCTTTTTTCAGGGGGAAAAATGCCAGGTCGGTCTGGGTGTCACAGGGTTAAGCGCTATGGAGACCCTGGTTGGGTATGTTTTTACTCAGCACTGTCGTCATGGCTTACAGCCATGCCATTCTGTACGCGCTCGATCTCGTCGGATCTCGGCCGCTACACAGGTTGGTCCTGGTTAGTACTTGGTTGGGAGACCGCCGGGGAATACCAGGTACGGTGTGCTTAGGGGCTGGTTCTCCATTATTTTTCGCTCCTCTCTCACGCATGGCGAAGAGGGGCCTGTGGGGGTGGTTTTTTGACCTCCTCTGGTGACCCTGTGCTTCCCGTACCGCCAGGCCCGGTCCGAAGTGATGTTTGCGACCCGTAGGCCTGGGTTAACCCTTTTTGGAAACTGAAACACTTGTACTGCGGTATAGCCGGTGTATACCCGCAGGTGTGTTTTGGAGTTTTTTCTTGAGGGGTTATAGGAACAGCCACCGCATTGGGTAACACCGAGGTGGTTGATTCCCTGGTGTGTTGGAGCAGTGTCAACTCCCGGGTTCACCGTTTGAGGGTGCCCCTGCACGTTCATGACGTCTGCCAATCGTGTCAGCCTTCTCTGCCTCGACCCCTCTGGGTGGGGTTTTTTAAATGGAGGCTTGGTCATGCAACACCGCCAGCTTACGCTCCTTCCGCCGGGGCGGCTGTGTTCAGCTGTCCCCTCTGGCGCCTGTCTCGTCCGCAGTCTCCAGGCTAGGGTTAACAGCCTGTTGCCTGGTTTTTCCCCGGTGCGCTGCCTGCTTCCGTTAGTTAACCTTTTTTGTGTGCTTACGGCCATGCTGACTGCCTGTTCTGCAGGGTCAGTGTGCCAGGCGGTGTACTATTGGGGGGACGGGGCCCGCTCGGCTTACGGCCATACCAACCTGAACACGCCCGATCTCGTCCGATCTCGGAAGCTAAGCAGGTTCTGGCCTGGTTAGTACTTGGATGGGATTCCGCCTGGGAATACCAGGTGCAGTAACTGAGGGGCCTTTGTCCGAATACGCTGGCGATGTGGGGGGCGGGGCACTACGTGCCCACCTGGTGGGGTCTTGATGCTGGCATCATGGACTTCTCCGGGCCCCCATTCTAGGGAGTCCAGTCCTTTTGGTGGGTCTGGGTCTTCCTTCGTGCTCCGCTGCTACGGCCTTGCCACGGGGTTGGGTTTGCCCTTGACCCCGTGATTCTGGGGGCAGTAACGAGGTTGTTCCTCCGTTCGTTCCCGGGTGGCATGCGGGTTGTGTAGTCGTGGGGTCAAGCCACGGTCTGCTCACCCTGTGCGTTGAGTTGCTTGAGTGCCTCTTCGCACGGTCGGGTCCGTCGCCCTCCCGTGAAGCCCCTAATAGGGGGGGTGCCCGCCATTAGGGTGGGTCGGGGGGGCTCGGCCCTCCCTGTTCTGATGGTTTGTGGGGGGCTGTCAGCGGGGTGTATTTGTCGGCCGTTGGCTCTCGCTCGGCCTCCCTTGTGCAGAGAGCGATGCCGAGCGAGAGCGATACGATACAGAACGTTAGGTTATGACTATAACCAAGTTCTGTTAGTATAGCGACGCTCGGCATCCGACGCCGCTGCAGCCTTTGACCTCGCCTTGTGGCGAAAGCTTGGGAAGGAGGAGAGTGGGTGGCCCCACCCCTGCTTATATGGGTAAGCTGATAGTGGTGTGGTCAGACAAATATTGGGATTAAAGGTACATTGTGGTCTTTATTCAGTGCGCGTGCACGTATGCGAGATAGTGCAGAGAGCGATGCCGAGCGTCGCTATACTAACAGAACTTGGTTATAGTCATAACCTAATGTTATTTATTAACATGTCTATTTTACCATGTCTATTCTAGTTATCTTTTTATTATTATTACTATTGTTTTATTGCACAATCGAAGCGGGCATGGCCATCCGCATTTCACTGTATTCCCTGGTATGTATGTGATTAATAAAACTCTTGAGTCTTGAATCTCTGGGTGGTTTCGTACTTGTTTCACAAATTATTATAGAAACCACAAACCACTAGTGATTCACCATAAATTTCTATAATATTACACTATACAAATACTATGAGTATTTCTGTGGTAAATCTATAGTGTAAAACAAAACTAAACTAAAAACTAAAAAATCTATGCTGTGTATTGAATAACAATTATGTTTGGTATAGTTTTCCCACCAAACATGTTCAATAAACTACTGAAAATGGCTTAGCAGCATCCCTACACGTGCCCTCATTGAGAATGCAAGGATCTAGGAACGCCCCGCCCCCTTCCCCCCTAATTTTCTCCCAAGCCGGTTACCTTTTATGTTTAAGAGGTAAGATACATTATTCCTTTATTGATCCCCTTGGGGAAATTCTGGAATTCTGGTGTGTCTTATTATATATGTGGAATATAGGTGTGCTAGAGATAACGCTAACAATCCTCTATCTCAGCCATGTTACTGTCCACTAGGGTTCTCACCAATTATTAATGCTATATTAATTCTAGATTAAATATGTTCCACAATCAGGTCCCACCATGCTGATCATAGTATTTTTTTTATTATTATATTTTTTATTATTATTAATTAATTCATGTATTATTATCATAATATATATTTTTAACTACTTTTATGGAATGTTTTCCTTTTACCCACAAGTACCCTGGTGAAAGGTTTGACCTGAAATTTAGTTTTTTTAATAAGTGTGCATGTTATTATGTGAAAATGTGTGAACCTATTCACCAACACACCTGCAAACCACCAGGAGTGTCCCCTTTGAGGAGCTCTATATGAGTTATCATACTGTAACGTAACCCCTGTCACAGTAGTAGAGTGTAACTTAACCCCTGTCACAGTAGTAGAGTGTAACTTAACCCCTGTCACAGTAGTAGAGTGTAACTTAACCCCTGTCACAGTAGTAGAGTGTAACTTAACCCCTGTCACAGTAGTAGAGTGCACTGTTCTGTATCGTAGAGCTCTCGCTCGGCGTCACTCTCTGCACTGTCCTCGCACACGTGCACGCGCACTGAATAAAGACCACAATGTACCTTTAATCCCAATATTTGTCTGACCACACCCCTATCAGCTTACCCATATAAGCAGGGGTGGGGCCACCCACTCGCCTCCTTCTCGCTTTCACCACAAGGAAGTGCCTCGGTAGATCCCCACACTTGAAGTGATGTGATGATAGGAGAAGAGTTGGATAGCAAGGATATGTTGACATCATATCTTTATTTTCTCTCTCACTATTTTCGAGAAAATACGGCGATATTGTCTTCGTACTGGAGTGTCTGGAAGATGATGATCATTCTAAAAATCCTCCACCGGTTTTCGTATTGGGAGTTCGCGCCACTACATGCCTTTCCAACTGCAGTCCTTGCTGTGTGCTGGTTGCGGTAAAGACACAGCTGGGCTGTAGGACGCGCCGCTGTTGTGAGAAGCGGTGGGTTCCAGGTTTGGTAAGTTATGTTTTGCTGGCAGGCTCCACTTGTCTGTTAGTGCTATGGGGGCTAGTTGACAATGTTTATGAAAACCGCCCCCAGGCTAGGGTCCTTTGTTCAGCCTCTTAGGCGACAGAAGACCTTGGTCTGAAGCCCATTATAGTTTAACTAGTGGGCCACGACCATTAACACTGGTGATCCCTGTGTTTTCTGGACGAGTGGATGTTTTCTCTGTCACCGTGAGGCCCATCTTTCATATCCAAATGAGAGTATTCCTCACGAGGAAATATGGGCATAGATGTTCGGTAGCGGAAGATCTGTGTTCAAAGTCAGCTACAGGCCATTTGGGTATTGTACTGGCTCCGTCGGGTGTTGGTATAATCACCGTTGTAAAACTGTGTTAACATCTTGTTTCTCTTTTCTCTTAAAAAGTGAGGAGGGTTTCAGAACGGCGGCCTGTCTGGGTGAGTGTTATATCATTGTGTACAAGTTCAGGTGATAGCTGCTTAGCTTACGTGCTAGTGGTGGCCTACTGTTAGCCAGTCAGCTGTTAGCTGCGGCGCTAGCCTGCTGTGATCACTAGGTGGCCTACCTGGCTAGGCTAGGAAACGTTAGCTTGCTGCTATCGGCCAAGGCCCAGCGCGGGGTGGCTCCGGCCCCTCGCGCGCCGCCGCGGTTCTCAACTTCCCTCTCCCTCACGGGAAGAGGCGGGGGGGATTCGAAGCTCCCCTCTGGTTGTGTGCGCCGTTCGCTCGGCGTCTCGCGGGCAGGGGCGGTAGCAACCGACGGTTGGAGTGGCCGTTAGCTTAATGCTACTCTGTTGAACGTGCTTTGATTATAACATGTTTTAAACACTCTTGACTACGACGTCATCTTTGACAGAGGATGTTCGTCGAACCTGCCCTGGGCCAGGACGGCAAGGATGCGTCAACAAGGGGGACCGTAGCGACGGGTTGGAGCGGCGACGCTGCCCAGATCGACAACACAGGACGGCTGTGTTTACTACGGTGCCTTGAGACTGCACGTCGCTTGATCTACGCTCCGGGTAGGCAAGGTTTGGCCAGACCTTGTACACGTCTTCTGGCTTTCCCTTCTAAATGTTTTGTAAATAACGATGTTTTCCAAAACGAGTGTTGCTGCACTAACATTTAGGATACGACGCGAGTTATGTGTGAATTGTCTTATCACTGGTATTTAGCTTCTCCATGCAAATCGGGTTGTTGTTTCAGATGTGAAAATGATCTGGTTTGTTGTGTTGAGAAACATCATGTGTGTTTATATGTACCGTGTACTCACAACTAAGGCGGTTAACTAACCTATAAAGCTATGCTTAGTGACAAATGAGTAAAGAATGATTTTTTTCTCAGCCTGTAATGACAATGAACAGTGTGTTCACATATTAACAGGTTTTCCTGTTTTAACTGGCCGTATTAAGGGTAAAGTAGGAGGATTGTGTTTCCCCCCGGTTCCCTGGGGACTTCTTCATCCTCCTCTCAGACATGCACTACATTGTGTCACTGTGTGGTAGGGATACGATGTAACCCTTAGCTTGATTGCTGCGGTTGTGCTAAAACTGCTGGAGAAACTTTATTTTCCTAAAAGAAAAGATTGTTTGGTCGCTCTCGTGTGTGCTTAGCAAGGCCTGTGGCCAATACTAATCGAGAATTATGTATTCTCTCATTATGAAAAACGGCATTCCTCTGTAGAGTGTTTTTGCCATTTTTTGTAGGTGATGATGGGTTGTGTGTGTCATGTGACCTACAACTGGGTTGGACTGGCCACAGAAGCACATGTGTAAGTTTGGTGCCGGGGCTCTTGGAGAGCCCTCTCTATTCTGTGTTTTTTCCTTAGTAAAAATCAGATAGCAGGTTAGCTCATGCGCTGTGTGAAGCTGTCAGACGCTTCATAGAGCTGACTATGACTGTGTCATACTCTCTTTTTGTCATTACATCGTATCATGGGTGTGGGGTCGTAAAGGGGTGAACTGGTAACCTTTCCTTCCCCTTTTTTCTGTTGGTCAGGGGTAAACCCACCTGTCCTTCAGGGTTCCTGTCACGTTGCGGTTCGGCACGTTACAGGGTGAGGGGGGGGGGGGGGGGGGGGACGGAGTTTCCTGGTCCCACGGCCTGGAATATTGGGCGTGTGCACCGCAGAAATTCCCCCGCCATGGAGTACATCACCGTGCGCGTCTCTGTTGGTAAGACTTCCGTGTGCTGTTCAGGTCCATGTGATGGATCTGTTTCGGGGGGTGGTCAGGGCTCCTCCTCACCAAGCTCCTATTCGGGCCTTCTGTGAGTTGGGACTCCTCCTTCCATGTGATGGAGCCTCCTTCAGAGTACAGAGCCTCCTCCTCAGATTGTCAAGGTGAGTGGACCCTCAAGAAGGAGTCCTACTCTATTGTGTATGTATTCGATTCAATTAGATTATTGAGTGTGTATGGGTTCAGTGCCTCCTCCCCGGAGAGCCCTTAAACCGATTTTTTACATAGCTCAAGGTGCAATATATTCTTTTCAATCTGTACAGCTCGCGTGGGAAGTCTCTCTGGGGATTCCCGTCTCCTTCCTATGGGAGGGTGGTGGGATGTAAAAATGTGAACAGTTTTTACCCCCGGCTGTGTAGACTGGGATACATACTGTTGGTGCTTCCTTCTTTTCTATTAAAAAGAGTTGGGGTTAGGAAGTGTCACACCCCTCTTGTCGTTCCCCTGGGCGCCTTGGGGATTCAATGACAGGTCTAAATAGCCTGTTCATTGATGTGGGTGTGTCCCGACGCACGTATAGTGCTAGCTCGGGGTGTTCTGTAAACAGGCGACTGACTGGCACGCCTTGGTTGCTTGAGGTTAAAACGGCGTTTTTATAAAGCAACTGGGATGGAGGTTTTTCCTCTTCCGACGACCAAATCCGACGACCTGGTTTGGTTATCGACGGATTCTCGTTCATATCTGGGGGATGATGATGGAATGGATCTGAACATATGTAGAGGGGTCTCACGCCCTGGGGGTGGGCCACCGGGCGCGGTTCGCCCGAACGTCTGGGTGGCGCCTTCTTTTCATGTTTAAGATCAACACGCATATCTGCCGCTTCTCCTGGAGTAGGCATGTCGGCGTGGTTAGGGCACGGGACTGGTTCTGGTCACGCTGATCCGGATCAGTTGAACCCGTTGTCCGCCGGGGATGCAGATCTGCTGTTCTGGTACCCTGAGGGACTTGGGCTTTTTTCAGGGGGAAAAATGCCAGGTCGGTCCGGGTGTCACAGGGTTAAGCGCTATGGAGGCCCTGGTTGGGTAAATTTTTTACTCAGCACTGTCGTAATGGCTTACGGCCATGCCGACCTGTACACGCTCGATCTCGTCAGATCTCGGCCGCTACACAGGTTGGTCCTGGTTAGTACTTGGTTGGGAGACCGCCTGGGAATACCAAGTACGGTGTGCTTGGGGCTGGCTCTCCATTCTTTTTCGCTCCTCTCTCACGCATGGCGAAGAGGGGCCTGTTGGGGTGGTCTTTGACCTCCTCTGGTGGCCCTGTGCTTCCCGTATCACCGGGCCCGGTCCGAAGTCATGTTTCGTCGACCCGTAGGCCTGGGTTAACCCTTTTTTGAAAACTGAAACACTTGTACTGCGGTATAGCCGGTGTATACCCGCAGGTGTGTTTGAGTTTTTTTCATGAGGGGTTATAGGAACAACCACCGCATTGGGTACCACCAAGGTGGTTGATTCCCTGGTGTGTTGGAGCAGTGTCAACTCCCGGGTTCACCGGTTGAGGGTGCCCCTGCACGTTCATGACGTCTGCCAATCGTGTCAGCCTTCTCTGCCTCAACCCCTCTGGGTGGGTTTTTTTTAAATGGAGGCTTGGTCATGCAACAACGCCAGCTTACGCCCCTTCCGCCGGGGCGGCTGTGTTCAGCTGTCTCCTCTGGCGCCTGTCTCGTCCGCAGTCTCCAGGCTAGGGTTAACAGCCTGTTGCCTGGTTTTTCCCCGGTGCGCTGCCTGCTTCCGTTGGTTAACCTTTTTTGTGTGCTTACGGCCATGCTGACTGCCTGTTCTGCAGGGTCAGTGTGCCAGGCGGTGTACTATTGGGGGGACAGGGCCCGCTCGGCTGAGGGGCCTTTGTCCGAATACGCTGGCGATGGGGGGGGCGGGGTCACTAAGTGCCCACCTGGTGGGGTCTTGATGCTGGCATCATGGACTTCTCTGGGCCCCCGTTCCAGGGGGTCCAGTCCCTTTGGTGGGTCTGGGTCTTCCTTCGCGCTCCGCTGCTACGGACTTGCCACGGGGTTGGGTTTGCCCTTGACCCCGTGATTCTGGGGGCAGTAACGAGGTTGTTTCCTCCGTTCGTTCCCGGGTGGCATGCGGGTTGTGCGTGTGTGTAGTCGTGGGGTCAAGCCACGGTCTGCTCACCCTGTGCGTTGAGTTGCTTGAGTGCCTCTTCGCACGGTCGGGTCCGTCGCCCTCCCGTGAAGCCCCCAATAGGGGGGGTGCCCTCCATTAGGGTGGGTCGGGGGGGCTCGGCCCTCCCTGTTCTGATGGTTGTGGGGGGCTTTCAGCGGGGTGTATTTGTCGGCCGATGGCTCTCGCTCGGCCTCCCTTGTGCAGAGAGTCACGCCGAGCGAGAGCTCTACGATACAGAACGTTAGGTTATGACTATAACCAAGTTCTGTTAGTATAGCGACGCTCGGTGTCCGACGCCGCTGCAGCCCTTGATCTCGCCTTGTGGTGAAAGCTTGGGAAGTAGGCGAGTGGGTGGCCACACCCCTGCTTATATGGGTAAGCTGATAGGGGTGTGGTCAGACAAATATTGGGATTAAAGGTACATTGTGGTCTTTATTCAGTGCGCGTGCACGTGTGCGAGGACAGTGCAGAGAGTGACGCCGAGCGTCGCTATACTAACAGAACTTGGTTATAGTCATAACCTAACGTTCACGTGAGAATGAGCCAACGAGATTGACTAAACCTGGGTCCCTCAGGAATGTGGTCTCAGCGAAGACAGCTAATCTGTTTTAGGTCACTGCAAGGTTCACTCTAGCAGATGTCTATCTTATCCATTTGTTTTTACTAGTCAGTAGCCAACTAGAGTGCTCTCATTCATTATGAGCATTATCTCAGTTACAATCATGCCCTGTATCTTACTCCTCTTTTATGTTTTATGTTGTGTTTTTTAACATGTCCATTAGTAGATGTTATTTTATGTTATTAGGGCTGTTATTTCTTCAGAAAATAGTTCATTCAGTGTTAAAGAATAAATAAATTAAAAGACTAATTAGCTAACAAAATCTTGGTCGACTAAGACCAAACTGATTTCAATAGACTAATTTAGTAACAGGGGGTAGCCCCCCACAGTGGAGAGATGAGAGAGAGAGAGAAAGAGAGAGAGAGAGAGAGAAAGAGAAAGAGAAAGAGAGAAAGAGAGAAAGAGAGAGAGAGAGAGAGAGAGAGAGAGAGAGAGAGAGAGAGAGAGAGAGAGAGAGAGAGAGAGAGTACATGGTAGCCTATACTTTATATTCTAAAGCAGGACAGTACATCCTTAGGCTACTCATTAGGGACAATAACAATGATATCTAATATAGATAATCTATCTATCCATCAGTATTGCCATTATTATTATGGGATGGTCCTGCTCAATCTTGGAACACTATTATTAGGCCAGTTACTGTACTCTTTTAGTAGTCACTACTTCCACATTCCATGCACTTCCACGTTCTATCCAATATGCATTATATTACTAGATATGAACTTTCAAGTAGCTGAATCTTAAACACTGACATTTCTGTCAATAAATACTCTTGGAGTTTTTCTCCTCATTGATGGACCAATCATACTGTAGCTACTGTAGCATGGCTGAGAAGTGTGGGATTGGATTTTCTTTGTGTCCTTCATAGCCTGGACCTGCGTGTCCTCCACCCAAACAAGCTTCAGCAGACATTTACAGCTCAACTATTTCACTGCAGGAACGGCACAGTTGTGTCAGACATCTATTTCTGGGTCATATAGGAAAGGACGAGAGAAGGTAGAGGAGAAGAGAGGAAAGATGAGAGGAGAGAGAGAGGGAGGGGGAGAGAGAGAGAGAGAGAGAGGAGGTAAAAGGTGAAAGTCTGGGAGGGACCAGTTTCATTTTCTGGGTTCATGACCGACCTTGAAGTCCGCTCTTGCCTCTGTTTGACATTCATGAGATGCAGTGTTTCACTTTGATATAACCAGAGATGGAAAGACTACTGACATGTATATACAGTAACTCAAGAAAGAAAGAAATACAACTGTTATTTCAGTACAAATTGTGCTGTACTTAATGATTCAGTACAATGACAATCTTACATTTTCAGTAGTTATGAAAATGGATATGGGCTAGTTAGTCCACAAACAAGTAATGAAACTACAGTTTAGTTCATTTGAGTGGTTCAAAAACATCCACAGCAACTTTTTGTTGCAAATGTATGTATCACCTGCTAGCACAGGTTGGCCAATGTTAATCTCACATAGCAACCATTTGAAAGCCTCATGTATTGATACTGACTTGATATCTTTTTTATCCCCCTCAACATACTGAGAGAGTTGGCTGTGCTCAGAGAGGGTGCAATAAAACAACAACTCAAATTATACATCTGAAGCTGACAAAATTACACACAAATTAACATTTTACAATAGGTTTTTTTCTGACTGAATTCGTTTTTCAGGACAGCCGAAACCAGACCAATTTTCCGCTGTTGACTAAAATCAATATCTGAAATTAAATGAAATAATAAATAAAAAAATGTCGTACTGTCTTTTTACTATCATGCACTTTACTACTAAATCATCTTCCTTGCCTATATACTACTACCTACTATGCTAATATGTCTTTACTACTATGCACTGAAGAGTGTAGCACCAAAGTTCAAGTTCACATTTCACACAAGTTCACATTATTACTCAGTTGAAAGAGTTGTACCCTTCATGCTGACCTGTTGTACAGAACTTGTAAGTCGCTTTGGATAAATGTAAATGTAAATTAATTAACATCATTGTACTGGATCTTTAATTAGAAGTAAGAGTAGAAGTAGCATTCCCCCAACGTACGTATTATCTTTTAGCTAAGATTTGAAGATTTTATGCTGACCCCAAACATTTACTGAATACTCCTGTTGTGCTCTTTGCAAATATCCTGATCAGTCACTATGAGTCCAAGGTCTTTGTTCCTTTTCATTCATACCAACAAAGCTGCAGTTATGTTCAGCTTTGACCGCTATGAAATATTGACCGCTATGAAAACCAGAGACAAAAAATGCTCTGAGTTTCATAAAAGTCAGTCAAAGCTTACCAAAAGCTCGAGCAGTGAACTCCAAGCCCACGTGACTCAAACTGCAAAGAAACAGACTAAGAAATTAAGTAAACTCCATGATCAAAACTGCAAAAAAGAATTTCATCAATGACAAAACTGAGGAAAACTAAAATAAACCCTGTGAACTTTGGAAATTACTCAATAATCAACTAGGCTGCAGTAAAAAACTTAAAACCAGATTTTCAAACATAAACATAAAGACGGACAACACGCTCATCACAGACAAGCTGGATGTGGCCAATTACTTAAACATTTTCTTCACAAACATAGCCACAACACTGGTAATAAACGACCCACCCACCCAGGGCTTTTGGGGTAGAACACATCATACTACAATAACCTAGGGGTCCGCAAAGACGATTTCAAACTAGAAATGGTAACAACAACTGAGGTACTCAAAAAACTGAGTGCCCTCCAACCTAACAAGGCCACTGGCCATGACAACATCCCCTCCAAATTCCTCAGAGACTCAGCAGCCGCCATCACCCCAGTCATCACACACATAATAAACCTCTCCATAAAACAGGGACACGTACCCAAAGACTTCAAAATTGCGAGATTGATTGATTGAATTGATTGAAAACTTTATTAACAGATTGCAGAATGGGTACAGTACAGTACAGCTCAATACATACAATTGTTAAGGGGATGCAGACCAGAGAAAGACTTTCGTCTTGTTTACATCAGGGTCCCCCATTTTTTATTCATCATAACATATATGACATACATGACATACAGATAGACAGTACTGCTACATCTATACATTTATGACATACTAGATTTGCAAATTTGCAAAGAGTAACCCCCTGTAATCCCCCTGTGCAGGGAGAGTAACCCCCTGCACAAAAAGGGCAGCAAATTAGACCCAGGCAACTACCGCCCTGTTTCTATTCTTACCTCCATCTCGAAAGTCATGGAAAAAATAGTATACGAACAGGTCGAAAAGTACCTGGCGGAAAAAAATCTAATCTTCGAATTCCAATCTGGCTTCAGAACATCCCACTCCACTGACACATGCATTTACATTACATTTACAATTAGTCATTTAGCTGACGCTTTTATCCAAAGCGACTTACAAGTTCTGTACGACAAGATAGCAAGAAGGGTACAACTCTATCAGCTGAGTAACAATGTTTATCAAAGTGTTGCGTATTACAGTGTAGGTTAGTTTATTAGGACAAGTGCATGACAGTAAGGTTAGTCAGGGTTAGATTTAAAAAATTTTTTTTTTTATTATTATCATTTCAGATAATGGTTGAAGAAGTGAGTCTTTAGTCGACGGCGAAAGATTGGACGGGATTCGGCTGTCCTAACTGGGGTGGGTAGTTCATTCCACCATTGTGGGGCAAGGACTGAGAATAGGCGGCTTCTCTTTGATGACCCTCCGGGAGCTTGGATAGGAGTAGGTCTGAGGCGGCCAGAAGATGCAGAGCGTAGGAGTCTTGAGGGTGTGTAGTTAGAGACCATTGACCGGAGGTAGGCGGGAGCGGTTCCCTTCGCCACACGGTATGCTAGGTCGAGGGCCTTGAAGCGGATACGTGCAGCAATGGGGAGCCAGTGCAGGTCCCTAAGAAGTGGGGTGACATGGGCCGACTTCGGTAGGTTTGAGATCAGGCGGGCCGCTGCGTTTTGAATGAGTTGAAGAGGCTTGGTGGCAGTGGGCGGGAGGCTAGCTAGCAGTGCGTTGCAGTAGTCGAGGCGGGAGATGACTGTTGATTGGACAAGGAGTTGGGTGGCTTCTTTTGTCAGGAAGGGGCAGATCCTTCTGACGTTGCTCAGGAGGAATCTGCAGGTTCTGGTTGTCGCTGCGATGTGAGCAGAGAAATTCAACTGGTCGTCGAGGACAACACCAAGGTTCTTGGCGGTCGGGGACGCGGTCACAGCTGCATTCTCGACTGTGATGGAGAGGTCGGTCAGGGGGGAGGATTTGGCCGGCAGGTGGAGCAATTCTGTTTTGCTTAGGTTCAGTTTGAGGTGGTTGGTCGTCATCCAGGCGGAGATGTCGGACAGACAGGCCGAGATCCGCTCAGAGACGTGGATATCTGAGGGAGGGAAGGAGAGGAAGAGTTGAGTATCATCTGCATAACAATGATATGAGAAGCCATGAGACGTGATAATGTTACCCAGTGATTTAGTGTAGAGGGAGAAGAGAAGGGGTCCTAGGACCGAGCCCTGGGGGACACCCGTCCGCAGGGGGCGGGTGGCCGACAGAGTCCCTCTCCATGACACTTGGTAGGAGCGGTCGTTGAGGTATGATGTCAGCCATGTCAGCGCAGATCCAGCCACTCCCATTCCTGCGAGGGCCGCGAGGAGGATCTGATGGTTTACTGTGTCGAAGGCTGCAGATAGATCTTTTGCTAAGTGAAGTGCCTCCGTGACCGCAATGAGGGCCGTTTCTGTGGCGTGGCCAGTCCGGAAGCCAGACTGATTGGGGTCTAGGAGGTCATTCTGTAAGAGATAAGCAGTAAGTTGGTTGGATACAGCACGTTCAAGTGTTTTAGAAAGGAAGGAGAGAAGAGAGACAGGACGATAGTTGCCTATGACGGTGGGGTTCAGGGTTGGTTTTTTTATGAGGGGCGTGACTCTGGCTTGTTTTAGGGAGGTGGGGACCATGCCTTCTCTATTTGAACGACCACATCAAACAAGAGGTGGACGCAGGCAAATACTTCGGCATGGTCATGCTGGACCTACAAAAGGCCTTCGACACTGTCAATCACTCCATTCTGATTGACAAGCTAAAAGCAATTGGTTTTGATAGTCTATCAGTGAGATGGATGCAATCCTACCTGGAGGGGAGAGAACAGATGGTGGAGGTAAACGGTACCCTATCCCCCCCCCCCTCCCAGTGAACTGTGGTGTTCCACAAGGAAGCATACTAGGACCGCTACTGTTCCTAATTTATGCAAATGACATGTCTGCAGCTTGTGACTGCAACTTGTTCCTGTTAGCGGACGACTCAGCCCTGCCTCTGACAAGAACAAGTTACATGTTGAAAAAACCCTCAGCTCGGAACTAGGCAAAATCTGCACCTGGCTCGCTGACAACAAACTATCATTACACCTGGGTAAAACAGAGTCCATTCTCTTCGGTTCAAATAACAAACTCAGCAAGGCCGACGGCTTCTCAGTTACAGTGGGTGACAATATTGTCACAAGGAAAGACGAAATTACATACCTAGGTTCCATACTAGAGGCTAATCTTTCCTGTGACAAAATGGCATCCAATGTAATAAAAAAAGTCAACCAATGAACTAGATTCTTGTACCGGATCTCCTCTCTGGTAAACAAGAATACCCTGAAGACTCTGGCAGGAGCACTCATTCAAGGGTACTACGACTATGCTTGCACCTCATGGTACCAAAGCACCTCAAAGGCGCTAAAAACAAAATTACAAACATCACAAAACAAACTGGTCAGACTACTGCTTGACCTTACTCCTAGAACCCACCTCACCCCTGCCCACTTTGACAACCTAGGATGGCTTAGAGTAGATGACAGAGTACAGCAACTTGCAATGGGCCTGGTCTACAAGATACACTACACGACTAAGGTACCCATGTACATGTCAAAATACTTCCCAAAGGTCAGTGAATACCATGACCACAACACCAGAGGGAGCTCCACAAATCATGTTCAACCCAGATTCGGCTCAATCAAGGGCAATTATGCCACATCAATGTGGAACGCCCTACCCACAGCTGTAAATGAATGTGAATCACTACCACTTTTTTTTTTTTTTTTTTTTTTTTTAATCTTTCTTCCCCTCCTTTTTCCCGATTTTTCTCTCATCCCACCCTTCCCGGTTGTTGCATACTTTCCCCTACTGTTGGTCCGGGAGACCGGAGACTGTCACATGCTTTCCTCCGACGCATGTGCAGCCTGGGGCAGGCCAACCTGGCTGCGCAGGTTCTCACCGGGGAGAGTGTAGCGTGTGGGAGGCCACACTATCTCTCCTCAGTTCCAACCCTCGCTGAGCAGGCGCCCCGACCGAACTGTAGGGGTCGCTGTCCACAACGCCCAGGACCCACCCTTCAGCTTTCCCACCCCCTGATACAGCCAATTGTATCAGTGTGAGAGGCCAGCCAAGCTGATAGCAACGCCGGGAGCTGGATTCGAACAGGCGAATCCTAGTGTCTCCCGGTGTTGGTGACGAACGTAATCTCCGTGCGCCACCTGCCCCCCCCACTACCCACTTTTAAAACTACTCTCAAGGAGCACCTACGGGAGACTGCAATTCTAAACTGGCCCCTGTAAATGTCCTAACCCAACCCCCTCCAATGTACAGTAAATGTCCCAACCCAATAATACACGAGACCCTCTTCTTAGAACCAAGTAAGGCTTCGTCGATAATCCAATGTACAGTTACCCCCACCACCCCCACCTCACCCGAAGAATGGAAGAAGTACTTAAATAGAAGTAAATATACCTGAAGAAGTACTTAAATATTCAAAAAGTAGTTTTACCACCATTGTTGGTTTGAGTAATTCCCACCTTTTATAACTCCCAGTACTTCTAGCCTCACAGTCCGTCACCAGCAGTGCTTTTACTCAGCGGTGATGTCAGTCTGGTGTAATTTGTATTCTCCCTCTGGCCGCCAGACAAATCACACTTCAATCAACACACGTCCACCGCCTGTAGCGCGGCGCTGACCTGAATAATACCCCAGTCTGTGTGCTGAGATCACTTATTCAAGAATTAATTTAGCAAATTTCATAGAAAGGAAAGTGTGCGGGGAAAGCCTGTGGTAGTTGCAGAATCCAGGGGTCATGTGATGTCAGAGATTGATAGATAATGAAGTCACAGCAGTTACTGAGAGTGGGTGTATGGAGAATGAAGTGCAACGGTTAAAGAATACGGGTGGATGGGCCTAATCCCATTATAGTATATCAGTAGTACTCACTTATCCTGGTTTGTCCTGGATTGTCCCAGTTTCAAGCTTTGTGTCCCCTGAGTCCTGACAAATATCTGTAAAACACTAATATGTGCCAGTTTTTAACATTCATTACCAAATTGTCCCGGTTTCAACCAATAGAAAAACATCAACAATGCACCACACATCTTTTGATCACAAAACAAAAACAATGCACCACGCATCTGAATTAAAAACGACTTATAATCAGGTAAAGTCAGATGCACAACATGGCTGCAGAAACATAACAAAACCAGCATTGGCTTCATGACACAATGTACAGCCCAGTGACGTATTCATATCCCATGACGTTTTTGCCATACAGTCTGGCACAGAGGCAGCTCATTTACTACGTAATTTTATGAGAATCACCTGCTACTTGATTACAATCACCTGTTGTTTTCAACTCAGATGTCTGTGATCGAATAGAATAGAATAGAAGTTCTATTCTATTCTATTCTATTCTATTCTATTCGATCACTATATTCGAATACTATGGCTGTGTCCCAAATGCATCCAAGATGTCTGTGATCGAACACTATTGATGTGCTTCCTATCACCTTGTTACCTAACTATGAACGTTCCTAATGAGGTGCCTTATTTGACTGCAGGTAACAGAAAACTCATTCCTTTGAGACACCCTTTCTAGGCAGCATCACGTGACTCCAGCTGAGTTCTAGGCCCAAGCTCAGGCCTCCAGCTGCTGGCTCCACTGTTCCTAATATTTTTAAGCAGAAACACAAGCCAGTCTACCTAGAGATTGAATTTCAAATGAGCTGCTGTCTTCTCAGAGCTGCAGCTCTAAAAACTAAGCTACCGGTATACAAGTTGTCCTGTTTTAGGCACTATTCAATTTTATTTGTATTATTATTTTATTATTATTACTATTAAAATGTTTCTTTTTTTTATTGAAAAATGGATGGCAAATGGTAAATGGACTGCATGTACATATACTGTAGCTCTCATTCACCAATTCAGTCAAACATTCACACACCAGTGGTGAAGGAGACCATGCAAGGTGCCGACCTGCTCATCGGGAGCAGTTAGGTTAAATCAAGGACTTCTTTGACATACTGCCGGTAGGAGCTGGACTTGAACCCGGAAACCCTCTGATTACCAGATGGCCGCTCTACCTCTGGACTGTGCCCCCACTGATGCCAAGCTATTTTTTTTTTTTTAAACCCTGAAGTGGAACATTATTTGCGCATGTCCAAAACTGAAAGAGAGTAGGCTTGACAATTAAAAGCTATAATAATAATAATGATAATGATAAGGATAATAATAATAATATTGGGTCTCATTCTCCAACGGACTTACGACAAAAAGGGCTTTCTCTTAGGGTCATTTGAGACCTTTTCGGGCAAGACATGAATATAGACAATATATTATAAAATATAATATTAATTATATATATTTTATTGGGACGGTTGGTGAATCCCAAAATCAGCCCGAAAAGTTCGCAAATGACACACACACACACACACACACACACACACACACACACATTAATGACTTGTTGCATTAGGATTTAGTAGATACTATGCTCTGCCCTACGTACAGTATAGGTACAGTCTGTACTTATACTGTACGTAGGGCAGAGGCAGAGCATATATAGTATCTACTAAATCCTAATGAAACAAGTAACTAGAATATATTAAGCCTATACTGTTCATTAGACACGTAGGCCATACTGGCGCACACAATACTTGTTATGGAATATTAATGCAGTCTATTTCCATGCGATTAGTTTTAGTTCTTATTTATTTATTTATTTATTTATCCACTGTCATTTCAGTGTATTTCAAGTTTAATTGATTAATGATATATTCGAAGGAATGCAGGTTTATAGCTATATCAAACAAAGGTCTGTCCCATTGTATACCAATCAATGGGATATATTGCATGTTGACCTGCATTCTTTCAAATGTATATAATTAATCATTAACCCTTTCTCTGCCACGCTTATATCCATCCTTGTAGCCAGTCTGCCAGCTCTATTTGTCTATGGAGATGTTCACCTACTTTGCAGGGCTATAACTTTTTAAATTGTATTGCTAAATTTACATTACTATGGCCCATTCAACATCGATTAGCTATCGTTCAGGGTGTAGGAACGTTTTACTTTTTCATTCACACATTCATACAAAAATACGGTCTAGAGTATAAATATGTTTTTATCATTTTCTGCAGTATTTCATAGAACGTGAGTTATAGCCATTTATGAATGCAGTTTGATAGCGATTGACGCCAGATTAAAAATGTCAATTGTACAAGGTCCTAAACGTCATGACCCATCATCTGCTGGTGACCGGAGGGGGGGGGGGGGGGTCGTTTATAATGCAATGACCGACGTTAAATGTTTCATGTAGTATGGGTGATATATAGATCATAGCAGTTTGTATGGATAATAATAATCAAAAACGCTGAAACTCACCGCAGCTTCCTCGTAGCGATGGGGGATAATATTGGAGCAAAAATATCGCTATTATGGGATGTTGATCTAGGGGGCGAACCATTTCCGGGTTGTATAATACTATATACGTCCAAATAATGTTGTTTATCGAGTTATGGCAACGGATCGATTATCCAGTGTGTCCAGATGGAGGAATAGGGGTGACACCAAGCACTTCCGGTCCCACTTCCGGTTTGGCAACTCGCCGATCGGCCACCAGGTGGCGGTATTGAAGCGCTGGAGAGTTGAGCGGAGTCCTACAGCACCAGTCAAGGATCCGTGGGTGAAATATGAATACCATGACAGAAATTTGAAATATTGATCTCAAAGACGCTGTAAAACGTCATTGGCAGATTAAGCATGGCGAGGAATGACGTCTTAACACGTCATCGGCGGAGAAAGGGTTAAAACAGATGTGTAACAAATAAGAAATACAAATTCCACAGAAGGCATTAAATAATTATTATTTTCAATCATTTCACAATAATTGCATAATTGTGTTTGAATATCTGAGTAATTAAAGTAATTATACATTTGTCCAAAATAGCTGGTTCAGATATGGTTAATCCAGCTGCCCTGTGATCAGATGAATCCATATTATTTATTTTTCCGACATCAAATGCGTAATTTCTTATCGTACAAATATTGTCATATTTATTTTAATTATGATTAAGTAATTAATTCCAAGGAGGCCTGTATAGCGTTAACATGAAGGAATCACTATGAGAACACAGTCTGTCAAGTTAATACAATTTTCAATTAGTCAATCAATCATAAGTGTGCTCCTCAGTCACGCTCAAATCTGCTCTCAGCCACGCTCAAATCTGCTCTCAGCCACGCTCAAATCTGATCTCAGCCACGCTCAAATCTGATCTCAGGAAAATTTGGGGAATCGCACTACCAGCCCTAATATGTCTTAAATGGGCAGAAATCTGCCTAAGAGGAAATATTTGGTCGTAAATCCGTTCGGGAATGAGACCCATTGTTATTGGGTTTCATTCTCCAAGGGCTTTCTCTTAGGGCCATTTGAGAAATTTTCGGGACGATTTTGGGATTCACCAACCATCCCAATAAAACATAATATAATTAATATTATATTATATTATATTGTCTATATTCATGTCTTGCCCGAAAAGGTCTCAAATGGCCCTAAGAGAAAGCTATTTTTGTCATAAGTCCGTTGGAGAATGAGACCCATTATTATTAGTAGTAGTATTATTGTTATTATTATAAAGACTATTTTAACCTCAGCATAATCTTTATTAAGAGCCTTTTATAGGGTTAGCAAGTTGGTGATTAATACAGAAGCTTTTTATGTGCTTTCAAATTCCCTGAGCCATAGGGCTGTGTCTAAAAAGGATGTATAGCAGGCTATTTTATTCTGAATATTGAATAAAGCTGGTATTGATTTTCAGGGTATAGCCTACATATTTTAATTCCAATCACAGAAATTAAATGCAAGCCTACTTCAAATGTCAAGGCATTTAGACTATGGAGCTCTTGCAGGCAGAGTACATTTATTGCACTCAACACAAGAACTATGAACAAATACAGATTACTGACAGCCTAGCTAATATTTGCTGAATTATGCAAATAGTAGACTTGAATTGCAGTATATTTGGGGGCATGGCTATAGTGTGCACACAGCTGGGCGCATGCATGGAAGGTACAGTAAACGTTCTTTAGAAAAGCCATTACAAAACATATGACAGGTCGAAGGTTGGCTCAGTAGCCTACTCGCCCCAGTACTTTAGAAAATCCACATGCAGTCACATCGCTGCACCTCCTATGTGGCCACTCTCAACATAGCCTCCAGCCTTTCTCCCATGCAGGCATCAATGAGTCATATAGTATAATCCCTCCAAACCAGCATTGTCAATTTGAGTTTGAGAGTGTCTTCTGTTGTGGTGCCTGTTTGGAAGAAGCTGCTCTATTAATTTTTTTTGATTGGCTTTATATCTTGTCCAAGTGACCTTTTGTTTTGTTGTTTTGTGTTACACATTTGTGAGGTCATAGTGCTTGCATGGCGACAATTATCACCAAACGTAGGAAGAGAGGACAGCTCTCAATGCTATTTGGAGGCATTGATTGCACCATGCACTGTCAGACGGGGAAATGCATATTATTAATATTATTGGGTGGAAGGCATGCCATAAGAGAGGCTGCCGCATATCCCCCAGGCAGGCGATCAGATGAAATTATCAGAGGCAGAGAAATCAAAAACAGAGGACAGGATATACCTCCAGGCAAATCGCACGCACCCTGCAAGCTTTTTCAGAATGTTCTCAGAATTTTTACTTCTACGTCTCCCCGTGGAGGCTCCGGCTATTTTCAATGGATCTTCAAATTAAACACACAAAAACCAGTGAGGCCATTTTTATATCTACATCAGATATCAGTCAAACTGCAGGGAATCTCATTGCTTCAAACAGCAGAGCGAACAATAGTTAACTTGTTGCTTCGTTTGTATGACAAAGTTACAGGAAGCTAGCAGTGTACGACCATTGGGGGAAAGTTATTTAGCATTCTGCAAACAACTGACTGTACTCAAATGAAGTAATGTGATTTCATATTGATGACTTTGACATAAAAAGAAAGTGATGTTTTCATTTTGACGAGCATCGTCCTCGCTGGTTAGTAGTCTTGCAAGTTGTCATGGGGTGTATCCTACTTCACCTAAGGAACCATTGCATGCTTCCTTGAAATGTAGCCAAAACGACATACCTAGAAAGGATGCTTCCTTTAGCATACTACCCATTTGAGACAGCCTAAAACAAAAAAAAATGCACTTCCTACCTAGAAATTGTTGCGGTTTGGATAGGTGTGTTGGACCCAGGTGCAGTGTAGAACAGACACGACGAGAGACAGTTGTTGGTTCTCGAATTTGAGCACTGCTCCTTTAATTCGAGTACTTGTAGATCAAAAATAAAAAGGCAGAGAGCAAGTCTTCAAAACATGCTAAATGCTTATAATAATGAACACGGTAAACTATACAATAAAAGGGGAAAAGAAATGGGAGAAAGCAAGTCTCCAAAAACGCACTAAATAATAAACACGTCACACGACGGTGCTGCATATACTCGCAGTAAGAAACACTTTAAATAATGAATGCAATAAATGGCAATAACAATGACACAGCGACTAAGACAAAATAGCGAAACAAGGTTATCCTCCGTGGCAAGGAGCGATAAGGCTTTCACAAGAATACACAGGACTACTCACGGTAATGGTCAGTGAACGACTGACTATCTGACTAGTAACCAGGAAGGACACATAAAGCCAACTAAACTATACACACCAGGTACCAATAGAGCAATCAGGGCAGATAGACAGGTTAATTACCATCGGGTAACGCTAGGGCTTTTGCTCCCAGATGAGAGCAAAACCCCAAATGTTACAAGAAATGCTACCTATATAGGAAGCTTCCTTGCATTTGAGAAGATAAAATCGTTGCAGGCGATGGTAAAGAGAACAACAGACTCACCAAAGACGTTTTTTGTTAGTTAACATTAGTCCCGTGTCTGAAAACAACGTCCAATCCTTTTGAAGTGGACAACGGCCGCATCAAAACATTTATCCAGGGCCACAGCTGACAGTCGGCCATCCCAAATGTCCTTTCAATGGCAACGGCGACTATGTGGACACCAAAGTACCTGTCAGCCACGGATAGCATCATAGCCGGATGTTAAGATGTTAATGTTAATTAAAATGGCATTTGTTACTTTTACTGTCTTGTACCAGCCCTGGCTTGAATGGTTGCCTAGCAACCGGAGAGTTTACAAGAAACACAATGGAGACACAAACTCAACCATACCATACCTTGCTAGACCATGGCTAGCCCCAGCCAAGCTGAACATAGCTAATGGAGACAAGACACTACCACTGAAGACTTGGTCACAGTCAACCAGCACCTGCTAACAGTCGTCTGGCAATCCAGAGGTCCCCGGTTCGATTCCCGCTCCTCCCGGGCAGCGTGTCGATGTGTCCTTGAGCAAAACACTTAACCCCTAATTACTCCTGATGAGCAGGTTGGCACCTTGCATGGTTGCCTCCACCGTGTGTGTGTGTGTGTGTGTGTGTGTGTGTGTGTGTGTGTGTGTGTGTGTGTGTGTGTGTGTGTGTGTGTGTGTGTGTGTGTGTGTGTGTGTGTGTGTGTGTGTGTGTGTGTGTGTGTGTGTGTGTGTGTGTGTGTGTGGTGGAAGAAGTACACAGTTCCTTTAGCGTTTTCATCCACTGTTACACTAAGTGTGGAATAGGTCTGGCAATGCACAGTCCTTTATTGATTATTTGGTTGAAAATATGCCTACTGATTCAAACTGCTAACAATATTTATCCTCTCAGGTGGAAAAATGGCCACAGATCCTATCGACAGCCAATAGTCGCTCTATGATCATAGTTGATTAAATCTCATCAGACATATCTACGGACATACAAACGGAAAGGTCCAACCATTAGAAACATTAATCCCTGACCATAAGTAAACTGGCTATAATGTATCTGTTGCTGAGCAATGGAGTCACGCGATTGGGCCGCTGGATCAGGTGACTGACCAACGATCACTGGTACAGTAAACCAAGGAAACTATAAAAGAGAGAAGGGTCATCGCGTCAGAATAACAGCGTTCTATGCTCTGCTTGGTGCCAGACTATTGAAGCTATTGAAATACACAAGAAATATACATGAACCAATATATCAGATTCGGCTCAAACAAGGGACTCAACACGTTTCGCAATTAGGCCACATTAATGTGGAATGCCCTACCCACAGCTGTAAAGGAATGTGAATCACTACCCACTTTCAAAACCACTCTCAAAGAGCACCTACGGGAGACTGCAATTAGAAACTGACCCCTGTAAATGTCCTAACCCAACCCCCTCCAATGTACAGTAAATGACCTAACCCAAGAATACACAAGACCCTCTTCTTGGGACCAAGTATGGTTTCGTCGATATTCCAATGTACAGTTTTGCTTGTACAGTTGTACAGTTTCCCCCACCCCGCCTACCCAGCCCCCACCCCACCTACCAAACCCCTCCCCCCCCACCTACCCAACCTCCTCCAATGTACAGCGTCTACGTCAAATGTATATACTCTCTTTTTTAGACTCTTTTTGTATCACAAACAGTACTGTATTTGCAAATCTGGTATGTCATAAATTTATAGATGTAGCAGTACTGTCTATCTGTATGTCGTGTGTGTCATATTATGTTATGATGAATTGAAAATGGGGGACCCTGATGTAAACAAGACGAAAGTCTTTCTCTGGTCTGCATCCCCTTAACAATTGTGTGTATTGAGCCGTACTGTATTGTACCCATTCTGCAATCTGTTAATAAAGTTTTCAATCAATCAATCAAACATTAGCTAGTTAACAATGTAACAAATTGCAGATAATTCTGACAGCCAGGGTAATAAATAACCTGTTTAAATGACTCAATGTCAGCCCAACTGAAAGTTTCCACACTTGGCACCAATGTGCGTTCTTCACACGCTGCACAGTGACGTGATGATGACTCTTCTTTTATAGTTTCTTTGCACACGGACGTGGAATTGGCCACAATTTCAAACCTTGAATGAATGAATGAATGAATGAATGAATGAATGAATGAAACGTTTATTTTTGAACATGTACTTCTCCATATTCCTCCAAACAAATCACGGTATCTTGTTCCGTCAAACCAAACAATCACAACAACAAATTAAAAAACATTAAAAAAAAACATAAAAAAAAGAAAAAGGAATTATAAACAAAAGGTCAAGAGCAATGTGTTTGGTTAGCAGACATGTCCAAAAAAGGAGTAGAGGGAAGCTAAGCTTATTGATCCCTACCCCCTTACATTTATATTTGTTCTTCCATTAATTTTACTAGATATAACATAATTTAGTATATTACAATATAGAATATACTTTTACTTTTATTTTTTATTTTTATTTTAAACTTGATTCACTTGACAGCAGTGTATATAGTACAGCACTACATAACACAATATAGCATAACTTTGTTTATCCTCATTACTCATTTCTGTATTTCTCTAATGTGTATCTTTTTAGCTGCTTTTTAAATTGTGCCACATGTTTACTCAGTTTGATGTATTCAGGTAAATTATTCCACAACTTCACTCCACACACCGATATGCACATGCTTTTCCTTGACCTTGACCACACACGATCCAGCCATATACTAGGTTTTGACCTAGTCCTGTTTGTTCGTGGAAATTAACCCTTTCCTTGTGAAACCAATAGAAAAACTAAATAAAAACATTTCAATTGGTTTGGGCCTGGAGGCTTCCCCACTGGTTTCATGTGAGTTTAAATGGGTGGTGCTACGTTTAATCCCTGCACTTGTCAAGCGGGGGGGCGCCTTATTGATTTCTCTGTCTTCCTCTACCTCACCTCACCGTGCCTCTAATTGTTCTTCTACTGGTTACAATTACACACTCTCTCAGCTTGAACCACCACTTGCAAATGCAATTAGTCATACAGAAGCACAAAACAATGTAGACCTCCCCCCCCCCCCCCCCCCCCCCTGACTTCGCCTTGACATAATACCTCTGTCAGTCGCTTTGTATTAGCAGCGATACCGAACTACACAACTATATACTGTGAGTGAATGAGAGAGCCATGGGTTCTCAGTGGCGTGTGTGTGTGTTTAGGGTAGCAGTCTTATGTGTGTGTGTGTGTGTGTGTGTGTGTGTGTGTGTGTGTGTGTGTGTGTGTGTGTGTGTGTGTGTGTGTGTGTGTGTGTGTGTGTGTGTGTGTGTGTGTGTGTGTGTGTGTGTGTCTGTGTTTAGGATAGCAGTCGTATGTGTGTGTGTGTGTGTGTGTGTGTGCGTGCGTGCGTGCGTGCGTGCGTGCGTGCGTGCGTGCGTGCGTGCGTGCGTGCGTGCGTGCGTGCGTGCGTGCGTGCGTGTGTGTGTGTGTGTGTGTGTTTGTTTCCATCCATATGGTCCTAAGCAGTGAATCCCTGTACTAATTACTCAGGAGCCTTAAAGGTAGAATCTGTAATGTCGTCAAACAACGACCACTAGGCAAAAGATGACAACATGGTACTGTTTTCTGAAGTTTGGGTTGGATTTCAGTGGGTATAGAGGAGGGGTTGCTACTGCTGCCCACACCTCAGGCTCTACCAAGAGAGGTCTGGAGAAATTCACACTCTAATGAGTTACTAAACTCCAACCCATACGTCAGACCAAAACATGAAAAGGAAACAAAATATAATACCAAGCTCTTTTGCCTAGACTCAGAGGTTGCTGTTTTTTTTTCTTCTAACATCGCCCAATTTTTGTCCTTATGCCAATTCCCCCCTGTTCATTGCACTGCCCCTACTGTCGGTCAGGGGAGGATGTAGACTACTACATGCCTCCTCCTCCAGCCGCTTCTCTTCACCTGACAGCAAGGAGTTTCACTGGGAGAGCTTAATGCACACTGAGCTTTGCGTTATCCGCTTCAGGGCCCCGTTCCTCGTACCTGGATAACTGAGTTAGCCGGATAACTTTAACTGGATAACTGAGTTAGCCGGACTTTCCGGTTCCCCGTACCTGGATTTTCCAAATCACCATGACAACAGATCCAAAAGTTTGAGCCTGGTCGAAAGCAGAGTTTAAGTTCAAGTTAGCCTGAACCATTGCCACGCCCCCGCAAAGAAGTGACAGCCCGTTTCCTGAAATTATTCCCACAGTCTACGATCTGCATTATACCATTCTGAATTACGTTTTTGTGCTCCATTCTTCCAGAGGGGGCTTTTGAAATGTAAAATAGACCCAAAATGCTGATACTAAATTCACTTTGTCCTAAATAATGCACGTTATATATACCGTGGCGCTCGCTCGTGCGATGTACACATTATGTGGTTATTTTAATTGTAACTGGGATTAAGATGTCTGATGAGATGCGCTGTTTGACGGATTTGAGAAATTGAATGAGCCGTTGACGTCACATTAATGAATGAGGATAAAGAGATAAAACTTCATTCAAAACAAAGAATATTCTAAACACGGGTCTCTCGTTCATTAATGTATAAACAATGAATTTATCCCATCTGGCACAGTGGCTCAGCGGTAGTGCTCAATCCTGGCAACCTGGCGACCGGGGTTTGAAACCCCGTCTTTCCAATATAAATTTTTGGAATATAATATTAATGATTATACGCAAAGGTAGCATAGTTTTAAGTTAAAATATTATAAATCTACATGCATTGAGGATGTCATTCTTTATATAGCTCTCAACGTGCACCAAATTGAATTATTCCTATATTGCAAAAAGAAGGAGATGACTGGGTCTCGAACCCCGGTCGTCTGCGTGAAAGTCAAAAGAACAACCCGTTAGACCACAGAGAAGATAAGTAAAAGATCGACCATACATCAATCAATGGGTAAGGGAGCCGTATCGTTATTCTGTATAACAGTTTTACTAATTATTTTCGCTAGCAAGATCTCATTTGATTATTCAATCCAGCAGGCAAGTTTAAAGAAATATAATCTGATTGATTGAGGTAATGAGGGACTTGAAATTAGCCTATAGATAACGCATTTAACTTGTCGGCGAGGCGATTGAGCCGTACTGCAATATGTTAATAAAGTTCTAAATCAATTAATCAATCAATGCCGCTAGAGAATCAGATTCTCTGCTATCGATACGTGCTGGCTTTTCAACTGAAGCGGCCGCGCGCATTTAGCCTGGGTCGCAAGTCTGGCTTGAGTTAACGAGACTGAATCCACCTTCGAGGAACAGGAAAATCCCGGCTTCAAACATCGGGTTAACTGAAGCTGGATAATGACATCTTGATCGACTTAGTTGAACCAGGTACAAGAAACAGGGCCCTGATCCCCTCCCCGCTGAACAGGTGCCCCGACCAACAAGTAGGAGTCGCTATTGCAACGATAAGGACTCATACTCTCACCCTCTTCCCAGCCGCGAACACTGCCAATTGTGTTCTTAGGGATGACTGACCGAGCCGGAGGTGCCACTGCCGGGAATTGAATCTCTGCTGTGGTAGGCGAGTGCTTAGACCTCTACACTACCCAGCCGCTCCTGCCTAGAGGTAGCTGAGTGCTTAGACCTCTACACTACCCAGCCGCTCCTGCCTAGAGGTAGCTGAGTGCTTAGACCTCTACACTACCCAGCCGCTCCTGCCTAGAGGTAGCTGAGTGCTTAGACCTCTACACTACCCAGCCGCTCCTGCCTAGAGGTAGCTGAGTGCTTAGACCTCTACACTACCCAGCCGCTCCTGCCTAGAGGTAGCTGAGTGCTTAGACCTCTACACTACCCAGCCGCTCCTGCCTAGAGGTAGCTGAGTGCTTAGACCTCTACACTACCCAGCCGCTCCTGCCTAGAGGTAGCTGAGTGCTTAGACCTCTACACTACCCAGCCGCTCCTGCCTAGAGGTAGCTGAGTGCTTAGACATCTACACTACCCAGCCGCTCCTGCCTAGAGGTAGCTGAGTGCTTAGACATCTACACTACCCAGCCGCTCCTGCCTAGAGGTAGCTGAGTGCTTAGACCTCTACACTACCCAGCCGCTCCTGCCTAGAGGTAGCTGAGTGCTTAGACATCTACACTACCCAGCCGCTCCTGCCTAGAGGTAGCTGAGTGCTTAGACATCTACACTACCCAGCCGCTCCTGCCTAGAGGTAGCTGAGTGCTTAGACATCTACACTACCCAGCCGAGGTAGCTGTTTGACGCCATTACAGATTATACATTCTGTACTTGGTTTGCTCTCTCCTGCCACTGGATTCGATGTAGTCTTAGTATGATTCACTGTGATTCGGTCAAGTTATGTCTATCATAGTCTCTCTGTTTCTGTCATCTGCCTCTGCTATGCCTCTTTTCTGACCCCAGTTTGTGTACACAGATCAAAAAGGTATTAGACATTTAATGCATTTTGGCCTGTTTTGGCCCACATTTCCCGGTCAGTTACCAGTAGCCCCGCGCGCGGCTATCGGAATCCATAGAATCTCCAGTTTCATGTGAGCTATCGATCATTCCTCTGGCTTATAAATTGAGTGAGCTGGAAGGAAGGAAAATGTACCATGTGGGGATCGACTGTCGGATCTACAAGTTGGTGCGGAGGGCAGGGAGTGGAGGGTGGGGTGTTCTGTGATGTGATGTGACAGTTCTGTGTTCTGTGGGTTGGGGTAACTTAAAGGGGTGGAGAAAACAGTAAGACTTTGAAATGAAAGAATGTGCACTGTTTTCATAAATTAAAATACAGCTTTTATATATTGTTATTCCCCAATCCTCTATGTATGTATGTATGTGTGTGTGTGTGTGTGTGTGTGCGTGTTGTGGCAATTCCAGGTGTAGGGGTGGCAGAATAAACAACACACAGACAGGTTGCAGTTCCCAAAATCATGCTCTTTATTTTCTATTCAAATAATAATTGCTTGCTGGCGGTAATCTGTCGGCCGGGCAGCGTCTCCGCTCTGTGGCCTTTTGCCTTGCGCTGCTACGGGGGACTGAGAGGATGAGAGGAGGCTCCTCGGCTCCATTAAGTCCCCCCTCCCCAACAGGCGCACCGCGCTGTGATTCGCTAATCACCTAATCACTTCTGATGGGTCTCTAGTGACAGGTGCGTCCGGAAGCGGACGCCCAAACATGGGCAGCGCCCAGCCATTGGGTCGCCACGTAGCGCCCATCAATCACCAAGCCCAGGGGTGGCTTGGGGTTGCCACAGTACCCCCCCTCCAGCTCCGACCGTCGGGGAAGAGCGTCCGACGCCCAACAGGCATCCTTCCTGGAGAGGGCGTCTGCGTTGCCATGCGCCACCCCGGACCTGTGAATGACAGAAAAGTTAAACGATTGCAACTCCAGAAACCATCGAGTCACCCTGGCATTGGTCCCCTTTGTCTTGGCCATCCAGACGAGGGGGCGTGATCCGTCACCAGCGTGAAGCGCCTCCCCAGCAGATAATAACAGAGCGTCTCCAGTGCCCACTTAATTGCTAGACCTTCGCGCTCCACCGCAGAATAGTTGCGCTCGTGTGGCAGCAGCTTCCTGCTCACATATAAGATTGGATGTTCCTCACCCTCCAGTTGCTGGGAGAGGACCGCTCCCAGTCCCACCTCTGATGCATCTGTCTGTACCGTCATCTCCTTGTCGAAGTTCGGGGAGACCAGCACCGGTCCCGAACAGAGGGCAGTCTTGAGGTCCTCGAACGCCGCCTCCGCCTCCGGTGTCCACTTCACCGTGAACGGCCGCCGCGCCTGGGTCAGATCTGTGAGGGGAGCAGCGCAAGCAGCGAAGTTAGGGATAACCCTCCTATAATAGCTCGCTAGCCCATTAAATGTCCTGACCTGCTTCTTGGTTAAAGGGCGAGGCCACTCCCTTATCGCATCAATTTTCCTCTTCTGCTGTTTTACATTGCCCCGGCCTATTGTGAACCCCAGGTACTCTGCCTCTTCTAGTCCCAGCCTGCATTTCTTTGGGTTGGCGGTGAGACCCGCCTCCTGGAGGGCACCCAACACCGCTCTCACCTTTCGGAGGTGGGTGTCCCAATCTGATGAGTGAATGATAATGTCATCGAGATATGCGGCTGCATAATCCCGATGGGGCCGTAGTACTCTGTCCATCAGCCTCTGAAAGGTAGATGGCGCCCCATGCAGGCCAAACGGGAGAACTTTATAATGAAACAGCCCATCTGGGGTGGAGAAAGCCGTCTTCTCCCTCGAGGCGGGGGCCAGAGGGACTTGCCAATAACCCTTCGTTAGATCTAGTGTTGTGATAAACCTGGCCAGGCCCAGTCTATCAATGAGCTCATCCACTCTAGGCATGGGATAGGCGTCAAACTTTGAAATGTCATTAAGCTTCCTGAAATCATTGCAGAACCTGGTTGTTGAGTCGGGTTTCGGCACTAAAACAATAGGACTGGACCACCCGCTATGAGACTCCTCAATCACTCCCATCTCCAGCATGACCCGCACTTCTCTTCTTACGGCCTCTCTTTTTGCCTCTGGGATACGATAGGGCTTCAGCTTTACCTTGTCTCCCGGGCTGGTAATGATGTGGTGCTGGGCCAATGTGGTGCGGCCCGGCGTGGCCGAAAACACGTCCCGGTTCTGTTGGACCAGCTCCCGAAGCTCCTGCCGTTGGGTCGGGGACAACTGTTCCCCGATGGGAACATCGGCCGCCTCTGCCACCTGCTGCGCAAAAGGGGGGAGAGGGGGGGGCGAGAGCAACACATCCCGGGCATGCCATTTCTTCAACAGGTTAACATGGTATAACTGTCGATGCTTCCTACGGTCGGGCTGGTGGACCTTGTAGTTGACAGGACCCACTTTTTTTATTATGTCGTAGGGTCCCTGCCATTTGGCTAGGAATTTGCACTCTGCTGTCGGAACCAGTACTAGGACCCGGTCCCCCACATTAAACTCCCGTGGCTGTGCGCCCCGGTCATAAATGCGCTTCTGTGCGTCTTGGGCCTGTTGCATATGTTCTCTCACCACTGGCCAGAGCGCCTTCATCCTGTCTCTCATTACCTGCACATGCTCTATGAGAGACCGGTGGGGCGACGGCTGTTCCTCCCAAATCTCCTTTGCGATGTCCAGGAGACCCTGCGGCTTGCGGGCGTAGAGCAGCTCAAACGGCGAGAAGCCAGTGGAAGCCTGTGGGACCTCACGCACAGAGAACATCAGAAAGGGCAACAACTGATCCCAATTCTTCCCATCCTTCTCCATCACCTTTCTTAGCATGCTTTTCAGTGTTTTGTTGAAGCGTTCGCACAGCCCATCCGTCTGTGGATGGTATATGGAGGTTCGCAGCTGTTCCACTTTCATTAGTTTGCACATTTCTTTCATGACCCGCGACATAAAGCACAAGCCCTGATCAGTGAGAATAGAGTCGGCAATTCCCACCCGACTAAACAAATGAAAGAGCTCCCGTGCCACAATTTTGGCCGTCACCGTGCGTAACGGGATGGCTTCGGGGTAACGTGTTGCATAATCTATGATTACCAGTATATACTGGTGGCCTCGGGACGATTTGACTAGAGGGCCCACCACGTCGAGGGCAATTCTTGAGAATGGGGTCTGTTACATTCAAGCCTACAATATGGCTCGTCAAGGCCTTGAATGCGACGTGGTGGACACAGGACACTGGACAAAAGTTATCAAAAATAACTATTTATTTACACAGCAATTTACTAATAGAACAAAATAATAGGGGAGCTGGGTGCTCCAGACTCCATAGTTCAGGATATAAATGAAGCAAAGCACATGGTCAAAAATAGCACAGCAAAAATTGCCAAAAGGGTGGAAAGGTCTCAGAGCACAAATGAAGGAGCACTTCTGGTGAGGTTCTGAAGACCAAGTGATGAGCGACACCTGCAGACTGCACTCTGGCCTGCTTACATAGGGCGTGGTGCCTCAATCACCACACCTGTGACAAATACAAGAAGCGGCCATTTTAAACACATGGAAATGACAACAGAAGTGTGTATCAATTAAACCACCAATTAGTGACAGCACACTTAACCACAATGTGAATATGCACCACAGACAGTAAGTATCCCTCCACCATGTGAAAGTAATACGTAACACCCCCACACCGAAGATTTATGTTCTTCTCCCAACTATAGCCCAAAGAAACCATCACCAAGAGAATGAACATAAATAAATAAATAAGAAGATACTTACCAACCTTACCAAAAGAAATGCAACCACACACTCCAACATGTGTAGTGCCTGTACTGTGTTGAGTGTGAGCCCCGGTCAAGAGTCACACTCAACTGTACACCAAAAAACCTGTGACCCACAAAGCGAGCCACTACCACAGAGCGACCATGGGTCGGCCCCTGTCGAACACAACCCTTAACTCCGTCGAATGCTCCCTACTGAGGAACACTCGACACCGTTGCTCAGCACAAACAACCTCGTCCTGACACCCGCTCAAGCGAGACCCCTCCAAAATGTACCCAGCTGGGCCTGGATGGAGCGGAGCGAGTGGAAACAGCTGGGCAACTAAACCCCACTCAGCCCCTACTGAGGCGCAAGGCCTAGAAGCCAATCCACCCACCAACACATCACCACCAAACAAAAAACTCACGACAACAGGTCCCTCCGCCGATACAGACCTGACAAACAGAGACAACAAACTGGAGTCAGCATGAGACAGCAGCTCACTGCGCTCAGGACAGAAAACAGGAAAACAAAATACAGGCTCCACATCAACAGGCCGCTCCACCGACACCGACCTGTCAAAAGGAGACAGCAAACTGGAATCACACACTTGAGTAAAAACAACCTCATCGCGCTCAGGACAACCAACAGGAAAACTAAAGTCAGCACACTCCCCTGGTACCATCACAGTGCCCGTCTCCTCCCCACCTGGCACTGTCAGTACATGAGACTGTACTGACGGCTGTACCCCCGATAGCTGTACAGGAGACTGTGAGTCACGAACATCCAGAGCAGGATGTACCGCCTCAGGCACGTCCTCACCATCCCTGGAACAGAGCAACATCACTTCAGGCACAAAAATATCTGGAGTACCACCCAAAATGGCGTCACAAAAAACAGCATGGTCAGGAACCAAAATGGTGGCACACTCATCAACACTGTGACTCAAAATGGCGTCACAAAAATTAGCACTGTCATTCGCAACAATGACAGAAGAAACTGCACCGTCATGAGCCAAAACAGTGTCACAAAAAATAGGACTGTCATGAGCAACAATGGTGTCACAGACAGCAACCTCGTCATGAAACAAAACGGTGTCTGAAACCTTTCTACTGCCACAAGCAAAAATGGTGGCACACACAGTAACATTGCCATGACACCTTTGCCAAATGGTGGCACACACATCAACCTCGTCACAATCAAAATGGTCGTCACCCATTAGACTAGGTTGTGGAGACTGCTGCACAGGACACAGGTAACTAGGTTGACTAGCATACCCAGTGCCCGGCAGAGAGTCAGTGTGGTCACATGAATCAATATCAGAAACAGAAACACTGACCATACTGGGATCATCACTGCTGACAAGTGAGACATCATGAACGTCAGAGCTACTGTAGGAAGGCCGGCAGCCCAATTCTGGCCTTGTAGCCTCCTCAACCAGAATGGTGCCACATGAAATGTCAGAAACGGTGCCACACGAAGTAGCAACATCCTTCTCACTCTCATCCTCCCCATTCTCCTCCTCCAATCCGTCTGTGGCCTCAGCCACTGTAAAGGCTGGGAAGCCCACGAGATACTGCTCCGCCACTCGAGTATCTGGCACGCATGTCACCTCCGGTTTCACCAGTACTTTACCTCCAGCCAAGTCATTGCCCAAGAGCAACGTTACCCCCTGCATAGGGAGTTTGCCAGCCGTCACTCCGATCACCACTGGTCCTGACACAAGGGCACAATCAAGAAAGACATTATGCAGCGGCACATTCATCGTGTGCATTCCAAAAGCCTCAATAACAACCCCTGCACCCAACTCAGAGTGGTGCGTAAAGGGCAGGACACTACTTTGCACAAAAGATTGGGATGCGCCAGTATCACGGAGAATTGTCACCGGTACTTTAGGACCCCCCTCTGTCAATGAAACAAACCCTGTACTCCTGAAAGGTGTGTAAAGGTCATCCACTCCTCCACCATCTAGTGGAGACAGAACAGGGTTACGTACAGGTCTATTTATCAACATCACTGGTCTGGGTGGGTTAGACGGGCGCTTCTCTGGGTGCAAACGATAACAATTACCCATCACATGTCCTGCACTCCCACAAGTCTGGCACTTCCGGGCATCATCGCTTCCCCATGCCCCATTAAACTTACCACTACCCCCAGCACTGGACCCTGCAGGCCTATTAGGAGTCCATTTTGGCCTCCCCTCATCATGCACAGGATAATGCTGTCTTTCAAAAGACGTCCTGTGGGTCAAAACATACTCATCAGCTAGGACCGCTGCTGCTGAACAGGTCCTGACTTTCCTCTCATTTAAGTACATAGCAATATCCTCAGATACGCCATACACCTTGAATTCCTCTAATAAGATTAGGTCCCTAATCTCCTCCACCGTGGCGACCTTTTCTGCTGCACACCACCGGTCAAAAAGCAACCGCTTTTCCCTCACAAACTCCACAAAAGACTGAGAGTTCTGTTTCCTCAAATTGCGGAATTTCTGGCGGTAAGCCTCAGGGACCAATTCATAGGCTTTAAGGATAGCCTGTTTCACCAAAGCATAATCCTTATTATCAGGATACATCGACGCATACACGATCTGTGCCTTACCGCGCAAAGCACTCTGCATGAGGATAGTCCATTTATCCGCTGGCCAGCCGCAACTGCCAGCTATGTCCTCAAATAATAAAAAAAAACTATCGACGTCCCTTTCCAAAAAAAACGGAACCATGCTTTTCTGCCTAGCCATATCAAAACCCGGCTCCCGATGCACATGTATAGCACCAGCACCACCCGCATTACGCATCGCCATCTCCCGGTCATATGCTGCCTGGGCGCGTACCTCCCGTGCCACCTCAACAGCTTCCTGGGCCTCACGTTCTGCTCTGGCTGCAGCTGCTGCTGTAGCTGCTGTAGCTGCTCTCCTTATCTCACTAGCTTCAAGGTCCTCACGGTCTGCCTTGTTAACAGCTGCAAGCTCACGCGCTGTTCTAAGCTCCACATCTCGCCCACGCGGTTGCTCAAAGCCTTCCCCCTCCTCCTCCAGAGTTCTACCTGCAGCCACACCAAAAACCTTTAGTGTACTCAGTTCCTCAATTAATTGACCTACCAAGTTCTCCTTTTTCTGGCCTGCATCGAGGTCTATTGAAAACCTTGCTGCCACCTGTAGTAACTCATCCTTTGAACATTTTCTCACCTTAGCCAGTGTTGGCTCTGCAACAAAGTCATCAATGTCCAACGTCATTGTCTATTATCCTCAGTAAACGACAACAAATGAATACAACAATATTAATTACTAATTAAGTAATTAATCAACCAATTAATTAATTACTAATACAAGGCAATACTACAATCAATCCACAACAAGGGATATAGTTCAGTATCCAAAACACAAGCAACTCACCCACCGTTCCTACGACCTGGGGTTCAAACTCCAATTTCCCTGTATCCACAAAAAGGTGTAGCACGTAATTAAATGACAGTGATTGAAGATACACGGCATAACACAGCACGCAATGAAACTCACAAGCAGTAGTTCAAAACACGGCATTATATGTTAGCACGCAAAACAAATCACACTGTATTTAAGACACACGGCATAACACATACTGGATCAAAAAGGTCAAGCTCAATAATGCACACAGATCCTATACTAGAGAATCACAGCAGACACTGCTACTGGACACTAGCTACAGGCCTCTGCTGAGACGAACCACCCACAAGACTAACCCTGTGGTAGGCATTTATCCCAAAATACTGGAACAAACGCTCTTCAGTAACAAACCAAGTGAGGCAAAACCCCCTTTTGTTACACTCAAACAAATTCAACAAACAAATTCTAATACAAACAGGTGCTCCATACAATCTGATTTGACTCACAAATAGCTTCTAAAAAACCTATACTGCAGTCAAAAGAAAGACTGCTAGGCCCACCACATGTCTAATCTAACAAAAAATACTTACATCAGGTCCTAACACACTAATTACATTTCCCGGCCCCCTAACCTACCTATACTGAAAGCTAATGCACTGTAGACCTAGCTTTCTTCAACCACACCTGCTACCAGCCAAAGATCATATACCATATACGTGGTACACAGGAGGCTAACAACAGCCAGAAAACCATGAAATTACCTACCTGTGGTGTCCACTAAACTAAATATTTTAAAGCATACCAGTAGTCAAATCAAATTATAAACAAGAGCATACTTACCTGTTTGTAGACCGGCTAGAGCCCCCATGTTACATTCAAGCCTACAATATGGCTCGTCAAGGCCTTGAATGCGACGTGGTGGACACAGGACACTGGACAAAAGTTATCAAAAATAACTATTTATTTACACAGCAATTTACTAATAGAACAAAATAATAGGGGAGCTGGGTGCTCCAGACTCCATAGTTCAGGATATAAATGAAGCAAAGCACATGGTCAAAAATAGCACAGCAAAAATTGCCAAAAGGGTGGAAAGGTCTCAGAGCACAAATGAAGGAGCACTTCTGGTGAGGTTCTGAAGACCAAGTGATGAGCGACACCTGCAGACTGCACTCTGGCCTGCTTACATAGGGCGTGGTGCCTCAATCACCACACCTGTGACAAATACAAGAAGCGGCCATTTTAAACACATGGAAATGACAACAGAAGTGTGTATCAATTAAACCACCAATTAGAACTGGCGCTGCGCTGATGGCTGCCTTTCTGATCGCTCCGTCGAGACTGTGCTTTCTTTTGTTAATTTTTATAGTATTAGGAGTTTTATTTGCACCAACTGTTGGTGCATTATATGTGTATGACCGTCAGTCAATCATTGACATTGGATTAAGGAAAACTTACCGTTTGGATTGCTCTCTGGATCGGATCGCTGAACAGCAGAAATGGCCCGCCGAGATCCTTTGTTATGGCCATGGCCAAGACCAGGAAAAGCCGCCGCGAAGACGTGGAAAGAGAGCCGGGGTCCGAAACAGACTGAGGTCCAAACGACACAGAACCACATTGCCCAGCATATTGTTGGCCAATGTGCAATCGATAGGAAATAAACTGGACGACATCAGAGCACGGATCCAATTCCAGAGGGACATTCGGGATTGTAACGTCCTCTGTTTCACAGAAACTTGGCTGAGTCCAGATGTCCCGAATCACGCAATAGAACCGGCAGACCACTTCTTCGTTCTCCGCAAGGACCGGACGGCAGAAGAGTCACTAAAGAAGAAAGGAGGCGGCATTGCCTTCATGATAAACAAGGAGTGGTGCGATTTAGGCAACACAAAGGAACTGTCTAACCACTGCTCCCCAGACCTGGAGTTTATCACGATAAAATGTCGACCCTTCTTCCTCCCAAGAGAGTTAACGTCCATCATCCTCATCGGAGTGTACATTCCACCACACGCGAACACTGGGGTCGCACTTTCAAAACTTCACGACGAGGTAAACAAACTCCAGACAGCTAATGTTGACGCTGCCATTTTGGTTCTGGGTGATTTCAACAGCGCGCGCCTTAAAAAGGTGTTGCCGAATTTCTATCAGCATGTGACCTGTCCCACCAGAGGCGAGAACATATTAGACCATGTATACTCGCAATTTAAGAATGGGTACAAGTCACAGGCTCTTAGTCCATTCGGTAAAAGCGATCACGCCGCCATATTTCTTTTGCCAAAGTACAAACAAAGTCTCAAGCGAACGCCGGTGGTCTTGCGAGAGGTTAAGCGTTGGGCCGTGACGTCAGAGGAGTCACTCCAAGCTGCACTGGAATGCACAGACTGGAGTGTATTCCGTGATAACACAGCCAATATTAACGAATACACCGAAACGCTGATTGACTATGTCTGTACTATGGTAGAAGAAACAATCCCCTCCACCAAAATTTAAATCTACCCAAATCAAAAGCCCTGGGTAGACAAATCCGTCCGTGAGGCTCTGAAAGTGCGCACATCAGCATACAACACCGGGCTGGTGACAGGCAACATGGAAGAACACAAGATGGCAAGATACAACGTCAGGAGAGCAGTAATAGAGGCAAAACGGCGTTACAGGGATAAAGTTGAACTTCAGTTTGAACAGGCTGACTCTAGAGGCATGTGGCAGAGCCTCAGAACAATGACAGACTACAAAGGCACCCCCCTCAAACTGAACAGTGACATCTCCTTAGCAAATGATCTCAATTCCTTCTATGCGAGGTTTGAGGCTGTGAATAACAACACCAGCCTACAAACCACGGCAATGGGGGGGGGGGGGTCTGCTGATGGAGACTCAGTGTTCAGGGTAACAGAGCATGAGGTGAGACGGATCTTTAAAAAAGTGAATATCAGGAAGGCAGCAGGACCGGACGGCATCCCCGGCCGCGTCCTAAAAGTCTGTGCCGACCAACTGGCCCCGGTATTCACTGACATCTTCAACCTGTCCTTGGAACAGGCTGTCATCCCCACCTGTCTGAAGAAGTCCACCATCATCCCTGTACCCAAAAAATCTACGCCCGCTTGCCTCAACGACTACCGCCCTGTAGCCCTCACCTCCATAGCCATGAAGTGCTTTGAGAAGCTAGTGAAGGGCTACATCTGTTCCTCCCTCCCCATCAACCTGGACCCTCTGCAATTTGCATATCGCCCCAACAGGTCCACGGAGGACGCCATAGCCCATGTGCTGCACACAGCAGCATCACACCTGGACAAGAGGCAGGGGAACTATGTGAGAATGCTGTTCATCGACTACAGCTCAGCATTCAATACCATAGTCCCCTCCAAACTCATAGCCAAGCTCAGGGACCTGGGCTTGAACTATGACCTCTGCCAGTGGGTCTTGGACTTCCTGACGGGCAGACCCCAAGTGGTAAGAGCCGGCAACTGCACCTCCTCATCCATCACGCTCAACATAGGGGCCCCCCAGGGCTGTGTTCTGAGCCCCCTCCTCTACTCCCTGTACACACATGACTGCGTAGCACAGCGGAACAACAACACCATCATCAAATTTGCTGATGACACAGTAGTGGTGGGCCTGATCTCTGCCAACGACGAAAGGGCCTACCTGGAAGAGGTAGAGAACCTGTCACAGTGGTGTCAGGAGAACTGCCTCTCCCTGAACGTCAGCAAAACAAAAGAGATGATTGTGGACTTCAGGAGGTCGGGGGTCAAGGACTACAGCCCCCTCAGCATCGACGGGGCACCGGTTGAGAGAGTGAACAGTTTCAAGTACCTCGGAGCCCACATATCCGAGGACTTCACATGGACCACACATATTGACAGTGTTGTGAAGAAGGCACGACAACGCCTCTACTTCCTCAGGCGCCTAAGGAAGTTCCAAGTCAGTCAGAAGATCCTTAGGAACTTCTACTCATGTACAATAGAGAGCATCCTGACCGGCAACATCACCTCCTGGTTTGGGAATAGCACTGCACAAGACCGTAGCAGACTACAAAGAGTGACACGTTCAGCCGAACGCACAATTGGAGGGGGGCTTCCCACCCTCCAGAACATTTACAACAAGCGGTGCAAGGGGAAGGCTAAGAGAATTATTAAGGACTCGAGCCACCCGAACAACTGCCTCTTTGAACTGCTGCGGTCAGGCAAGCGATACCGGAGTCTTAAGGCGAGCACAGAAAGACTCAGAAGAAGCTTCTATCCCCAGGCCATCAGGCTGCTAAACGAACAATAATCGCTAAACGAACAATAATCACTATGCAACAACCATCAAATGCACACAGCACACACACCCACACGCACACACTCACTCAAACAAACAACACACTGCAGCACCCACTCTCCACACTTTAGATCACACAAACACACTTACACTTTATATTTATTGATAAAGGATTTGCACTACAACTCGTACACCTACTGTGAATTGTACCTAAATTGCACCTCGTCCCATTTCTCCATTTCTGCCTTGCACTATATAGTATTGTATATTAGTACACTGCACAGTATTGTATATTGTATGGTAACTACGTCTATTCTGCATCGAACATTGTACATATGTCTAAACTGAACACTGTGACCTAATTTTTTTACTTCTAATTTTACTATGTTATTTTATTTCATACTTATCTTGTCTTGCACAGTCTCTGGAGCGCAACAGTAAGAAGCATTTTGTATAAAAGTATTCTGTACTTCTGTATGACAACTATTAAAGAAACTTGAACTTGAAACTAGTGACAGCACACTTAACCACAATGTGAATATGCACCACAGACAGTAAGTATCCCTCCACCATGTGAAAGTAATACGTAACAGGGTCTCAATGATGGGCAGCGGGATCAGAGGATTTTTATAGTGTACCTTTGGTGCTGCGCGTTGACACTCTGGGCAGCTCCTGCAGTAGTCCTCTACCGCTCTCTTCATGCCCGGCCAATGTAAACGCGCCTTTATGCGCTCCATGGTTTTGTCCACACCCAGGTGCGCTCCGAGGATATGTGAATGCGCTAGCTGGAGTACAGTGGGAATAAAGAATTTCGGCACCAGCAATAGATCTTTAACCTCATCATTCTTTTTTACGACTTGGTACAGCAGTTGTCTTTTTATTGCAAAGTGAGGATATTCACCCCCTCCACTGGATTTCCATCTACGGTTTTGATATTCGCCCGGGCCTGCGTTAGGTTTGGGTCTTCCAGCTGGGCCGTTCCAAACTGACCCGCCAGGTCCCTCCCCACCTCGTCCGCCTGGGGGAACTCCGCAAATGGGTCCTCGTCACTGCTATCCGTCTCGGGGCCCGCTTGGGGCGCCGACGCGTCGTCACCCACACCTGATGCCGTCTCCGTCTCACTCCCCGGTATATTCAGACCAATCAGCAGCGCTACCGGCAGGTTGGGTATCACGCCGGCTGTCATCGAGCAGACCCCCTTGGTGGTTGTCAGGGTGATCTGCGCTGTGGGATACAACTTTGTGTCCCCGTGCACACAGGACACTGACACTTGCACAGAATGGAGTGTACTCCGTGATAACACAGCCAATATTAACGAATACACCGAAACGGTGATTGACTATGTCTGTACTCAGGTAGAAGTAATAATCCCCACCACCAAAATTAAGATCTACCCAAACCAAAAGCCCTGGGTAGACAAATCCGTCCGTGAGGCTCTGAAAGTGCGCACATCAGCATACAACACCGGGCTGGTGACAGGCAACATGGAAGAACACAAGATGGCAAGATACAACGTCAGGAGAGCAGTAATAGAGGCAAAACGGCGCTACAGGGATAAAGTTGAACTTCAGTTTGAACAGGCTGACTCTAGAGGCATGTGGCAGGGCCTCAGAACAATGACAGACTACAAAGGAACCCCCCTCAAACTGAACAGTGACATCTCCTTAGCAAACGATCTCAACTCCTTCTATGCGAGGTTTGAGGCTGTGAATAACAACACCAGCCTACAAACCACGGCAATGGGGGGGGGGGGGTCTGCTGATGGAGACTCAGTGTTCAGGGTAACAGAGCATGAGGTGAGACGGATCTTTAAAAAAGTGGATATCAGGAAGGCAGCAGGACCGGACGGCATCCCCGGCCGCGTCCTAAAAGTCTGTGCCGACCAACTGGCCCCGGTATTCACTGACATCTTCAACCTGTCCTTGGAACAGGCCGTCATCCCCACCTGTCTGAAGAAGTCCACCATCATCCCTGTACCCAAAAAATCTACGCCCGCTTGCCTCAACGACTACCGCCCTGTAGCCCTCACCTCCATAGCCATGAAGTGCTTTGAGAAGCTAGTGAAGGGCTACATCTGTTCCTCCCTCCCCATCAACCTGGACCCTCTGCAATTTGCATATCGCCCCAACAGGTCCACGGAGGACGCCATAGCCCATGTGCTGCACACAGCAGCATCACATCTGGACAAGAGGAAGGGGAACTATGTGAGAATGCTGTTCATCGACTACAGCTCAGCATTCAATACCATAGTCCCCTCCAAACTCATAGCCAAGCTCAGGGACCTGGGCTTGAACTATGACCTGTGCCAGTGGGTCCTGGACTTCCTGACGGGCAGACCCCAGGTGGTAAGAGCCGGCAACTGCACCTCCTCATCCATCACGCTCAACATAGGGGCCCCCCAGGGCTGTGTTCTGAGCCCCCTCCTCTACTCCCTGTACACACATGACTGCGTAGCACAGCGGAACAACAACACCATCATCAAATTTGCTGATGACACAGTAGTGGTGGGCCTGATCTCTGCCAACGACGAAAGGGCCTACCTGGAAGAGGTAGAGAACCTGTCACAGTGGTGTCAGGAGAACTGCCTCTCCCTGAACGTCAGCAAAACAAAAGAGATGATTGTGGACTTCAGGAGGTCGGGGGTCAAGGACTACAGCCCCCTCAGCATCGACGGGGCACCAGTTGAGAGAGTGAACAGTTTCAAGTACCTCGGAGCCCACATATCCGAGGACTTGACATGGACCACACACATTGACAGTGTTGTGAAGAAGGCACGACAACGCCTCTACTTCCTCAGGCGCCTAAGGAAGTTCCAAGTCAGTCAGAAGATCCTTAGGAACTTCTACTCATGTACAATAGAGAGCATCCTGACCGGCAACATCACCTCCTGGTTTGGGAATAGCACTGCACAAGACCGTAGCAGACTACAAAGAGTGACACGTTCAGCCGAACGCACAATTAGAGGGGGGCTTCCCACCCTCCAGAACATTTACAACAAGCGGTGCAAGGGGAAGGCTAAGAGAATTATTAAGGACTCGAGCCACCCGAACAACTGCCTCTTTGAACTGCTGCCGTCAGGCAAGCGATACCGGAGTCTTATGGCGAGCACAGAAAGACTCAGAAGGAGCTTCTATCCCCAGGCCATCAGGCTGCTAAACGAACAATAATCGCTAAACGAACAATAATCACTATGCAACAACCATCAAATGCACACAGCACACACACCCACACGCACACACACACTCACTCAAACAAACAACACACTGCAGCACCCACTCTCCACACTTTAGATCACACAAACACACTTACACTTTATATTTATTGATAAAGGATTTGCACTACAACTCGTACACCTACTGTGAATTGTACCTAAACTGCACCTCGTCCATTTATGCCTTGCACTATATAGTATTGTATATTAGTACACTGCACAGTATTGTATATTGTATGGTAACTACGTCTACGAACATTGTACATATGTCTAAACTGAACACTGTGACCTCTTTTTTTTTTTTTTTTTTTTCTAATTTTTACTATGTTTTTATTTCATACTTATCTTGCCATGCACAGTCTCTGGAGCGCAACAGTAAGAAGCATTTTGTACAAAAGTATTCTGTACTTCTGTATGACAACTATTAAAGAAACTTGAAACTTGAAACTTGAACTTGCGGAGCCTCTGCGTCGCAGTGTGCCAAATGGGGCTGAACCAGCGTTGTGACACTACCCGAGTCCAGGAGCGCTACGGCATCTTCGTCGTTGACGCGCACGGGTAAAAGTGTCGCTGATCTTTCCTTATGGGCCCAACAGGCTGCGCCATAATTGCACGTCTTTCCGCGGGGGTCTGAAGCTGCCGCCGATGGCATGGACACATCCCGGCCTGGGCAGTTCCACGAGAGATGCCCGGGCTCGCCGCAGTTATAGCAGCGTCTTTGGTCCTGGTCGAACAGCGGTCTTCTTCGGGGTAGTTCGGGATCACCTGCGTTCCCTACCCGGCCCCTTGGGCTGGGCTCGTCGGGACCCCTCCTTGTTCTCGGCCGCTCTGGCTTTTCCCCTCGCCCCCCTTTGAGTAAGTCCCGCGTTACCTGGTGGGCCTCCACAATATTCACTAGCTGCTCCACGGAGCGGGGGTCCGCTTGACTCGCCTGCTTCTTCGTGTCATAAGGGAGGGCTCTGACAAAGCGATCCATAACAATCCGTTCCAAGACCGTGGGCCCTCCGGGGTCGGTCATTAGCCAGGCTCGGCTTATGCGGACTAGGTCGTGCATCTGGGAGCGCGGGGAGGCCTGTGCGTCATACACCCAGTCATGGAACCGCTGCGCACGGGACTGCAGACTATGGCCGTAACGGGACAAAATCTCCTGCTTTAGCCGAGTGTAGTTCTCGGCTTGCTCCGGTGGCAGGTCCTGGTAGGCCTTTTGCGCATTACCCGACAGGAAGGGGGCCAGCAGTCCCCCCCAGTCGTCCTCTGGCCAGCCCTCCCGGCCGGCGGTGCGCTCAAACGCTAGGAGATAGGCTTCTACATCCTCCTGCTCCGTCAGCTTGGGGATGAAGCGCCCGGGGTTAGGCCGCGTCCCTGCGGCCCCTTCGTCCCGCCGGTGAGAGGCCATCCGCTGGAGCTCCGCGTGGATCATCCCTGTCTGTTTCCTCTGTTCTTGCAGGGCCTCTTCGTGCCGGGCCTGTTGTTCCAGGTTCGCCTGTACGAGCTGCTGCACCAGCGCGTCCATGCTTCTTTTCGTTATTAAATATATATTTTTCTTTTTCTTTTTCTTTTTTTTTTTCTTTTTTTTTAAGTTATTTTATTCTACTTCGATAAAGTCTATTGTTGTTTATTCCGCACCCCTGATTGCCAGTAGACTATGCCCGCATTCTCCACCACTGTGGCAATTCCAGGTGTAGGGGTGGCAGAATAAACAACACACAGACAGGTTGCAGTTCCCAAAATCATGCTCTTTATTTTCTATTCAAATAATAATTGCTTGCTGGCGGTAATCTGTCGGCCGGGCGGCGTCTCCGCTCTGTGGCCTTTTGCCTTGCGCTGCTACGGGGGACTGAGAGGAGGCTCCTCGGCTCCATTAAGTCCCCCCTCCCCAACAGGCGCACCGCGCCGTGATTCGCTAATCACCTAATCACTTCTGATGGGTCTCTAGTGACAGGTGCGTCCGGAAGCGGACGCCCAAACATGGGCAGCGCCCAGCCATTGGGTCGCCACGTAGCGCCCATCAATCACCAAGCCCAGGGGTGGCTTGGGGTTGCCACAGTGTGTATGTGTACGTGTACGTGTGTGTGTGTGTGTGTGTGTGTGTGTGTGTGTGTGTGTGTGTGTGTGTGTGTGTGTGTGTGTGTGTGTGTGTGTGTTTTATTGTTTTATTGTGGATCCACATTAGTCTACACCAAAGTGAGATTACTATTCCTGGGGTCCAAACATTAAAAATACAAACACACACAAAAAAAGTTAAATAAAAATATAAAACCACAAACATTGAAGTACTCACAAGAAAACATCACAACGAACAAAACAGTGAATAAAAGCTCACTCAATATTCATAAGTTAGATATCACAATTCTCAACCATAAAATACAAATTACATATTCAGTCCATAAGAACAAAACAGATCAAAATCATATATATGATTTGAACTCATATTATACCATAACTTTTCTCAAGTCACCGATCACCTTTATATTTCCATACTCATTTCAAAAGTCAATGGCCAAAATGTAACTCATTATTCATGAGTGCAATTTTAAACTTTTTTTTAAACATAAATTTGTTCCTTATCATAGTTATATTTCTGTTAAACAGTTAGAAACACCGATCACACTAGAGGAACTCAAGAAGGCCATAACCGCAATGCAAAGTGGTAAGGCTCCTGGAATAGACGGTTTCCCATCAGAAATGTACCTTTCTTGTTGGGACATAATTGGCCCCTTATTACTAAATATGATCTTATACTCAGTCAAGGAGGGGAACTTCCATAAGAATGACAATATTGCACTCATAACAGTCCTCCTTAAAAAAGACAAAGACCCCAACGAGTGCGGTAGTTATAGACCTTTAAGCCTCCTCGGAACCGATATCAAACTGTACTCTAAGGTATTAGCCATCAGATTACAAAAGCATATGACGTCTTTAGTTCACCCGGACAAAACTGGCTTCATAGGAGGCCGCCTGATCACTGAAAACATAAGACGAATACTGCACGTACTTGATGCCAACAAGGAGGACACCATACCTAAGGCGATGCTGTCCCTGGATGCTATGAAAGCCTTTGACAGGCTGGAATGGTCGTATCTATGGGCAGTACTAGAAAGGATGGGGTTAGGAAAAGGATTCATCGATATGATTAAAGTATTATACAAAGACCCATCGGCCATGATTACAACAGGCACAATCATCTCCAAAATCTTTCCGGTATCACGCTCAGCCAGACAGGGTTGTCCTCTTAGTCCCGGACTGTTCAATCTATCATTAGAGCCTTTAGCACAATATATAAGACAATCCCAATCCATAGAACCAATCGTAATCAAGGGCACACAACAAAAAATGTGTTTATATGCGGACGATGTAATATTGTTCATGCAAAACCCCAACACCACATTGCCTCATCTGCTCAAGTTGATTGAGGACTTTGGTGATTTATCGGGATTTAAGATAAATTGGCCGAAGTCGGCTTTCCTTCCACTTAACACCCCTGCAAAAAAAGATACAACCCTCCCAGGAGAGATACCGATGGTAAAACATTTCAGATGCTTGGGAGTGGAAATATTCCCCACCATAAGACAAACGGTGAAGCACAACTACACAAAAATCCCAAACAAAATCAAAGACGACCTTGATAGATGGGCAAAACTTAAAAACACAGTACAAGCACGGATATCAATAGTTAAGATGGATGTACTACCTAGAATCAACTTATTCAGTTCAATGCTACCGTTACCCCCTCCAGAGGGTTACTGGAAAAGATTACACTCCTCCACATACAAATTTTTTGGAATAACAAACCACCACGTCTCACTCCCCGGTATATTCAGACCAATCAGCAGCGCTACCGGCAGGTTGGGTATCACGCCGGCTGTCATCGAGCAGACCCCCTTGGTGGTTGTCAGGGTGATCTGCGCTGTGGGATACAACTTTGTGTCCCCGTGCACACAGGACACTGACACTTGCGGAGCCTCTGCGTCGCAGTGTGCCAAATGGGGCTGAACCAGCGTTGTGACACTACCCGAGTCCAGGAGCGCTACGGCATCTTCGTCGTTGACGCGCACGGGTAAAAGTGTCGCTGATCTTTCCTTATGGGCCCAACAGGCTGCGCCATAATTGCACGTCTTTCCGCGGGGGTCTGAAGCTGCCGCCGATGGCATGGACACATCCCGGCCTGGGCAGTTCCACGAGAGATGCCCGGGCTCGCCGCAGTCATAGCAGCGTCTTTGGTCCTGGTCGAACAGCGGTCTTCTTCGGGGTAGTTCGGGATCACCTGCGTTCCCTACCCGGCCCCTTGGGCTGGGCTCGTCGGGACCCCTCCTTGTTCTCGGCCGCTCTGGCTTTTCCCCTCGCCCCCCTTTGAGTAAGTCCCGCGTTACCTGGTGGGCCTCCACAATATTCACTAGCTGCTCCACGGAGCGGGGGTCCGCTTGACTCGCCTGCTTCTTCGTGTCATAAGGGAGGGCTCTGACAAAGCGATCCATAACAATCCGTTCCAAGACCGTGGGCCCTCCGGGGTCGGTCATTAGCCAGGCTCGGCTTATGCGGACTAGGTCGTGCATCTGGGAGCGCGGGGAGGCCTGTGCGTCATACACCCAGTCATGGAACCGCTGCGCACGGGACTGCAGACTATGGCCGTAACGGGACAAAATCTCCTGCTTTAGCCGAGTGTAGTTCTCGGCTTGCTCCGGTGGCAGGTCCTGGTAGGCCTTTTGCGCATTACCCGACAGGAAGGGGGCCAGCAGTCCCCCCCAGTCGTCCTCTGGCCAGCCCTCCCGGCCGGCGGTGCGCTCAAACGCTAGGAGATAGGCTTCTACATCCTCCTGCTCCGTCAGCTTGGGGATGAAGCGCCCGGGGTTAGGCCGCGTCCCTGCGGCCCCTTCGTCCCGCCGGTGAGAGGCCATCCGCTGGAGCTCCGCGTGGATCATCCCTGTCTGTTTCCTCTGTTCTTGCAGGGCCTCTTCGTGCCGGGCCTGTTGTTCCAGGTTCGCCTGTACGAGCTGCTGCACCAGCGCGTCCATGCTTCTTTTCGTTATTAAATATATATTTTTCTTTTTCTTTTTCTTTTTCTTTTTCTTTTTTTTTAAGTTATTTTATTCTACTTCGATAAAGTCTATTGTTGTTTATTCCGCACCCCTGATTGCCAGTAGACTATGCCCGCATTCTCCACCACTGTGGCAATTCCAGGTGTAGGGGTGGCAGAATAAACAACACACAGACAGGTTGCAGTTCCCAAAATCATGCTCTTTATTTTCTATTCAAATAATAATTGCTTGCTGGCGGTAATCTGTCGGCCGGGCGGCGTCTCCGCTCTGTGGCCTTTTGCCTTGCGCTGCTACGGGGGACTGAGAGGAGGCTCCTCGGCTCCATTAAGTCCCCCCTCCCCAACAGGCGCACCGCGCCGTGATTCGCTAATCACCTAATCACTTCTGATGGGTCTCTAGTGACAGGTGCGTCCGGAAGCGGACGCCCAAACATGGGCAGCGCCCAGCCATTGGGTCGCCACGTAGCGCCCATCAATCACCAAGCCCAGGGGTGGCTTGGGGTTGCCACAGTGTGTATGTGTACGTGTACGTGTGTGTGTGTGTGTGTGTGTGTGTGTGTGTGTGTGTGTGTGTGTGTGTGTGTGTGTGTGTGTGTGTGTGTGTGTGTGTGTGTTTTATTGTTTTATTGTGGATCCACATTAGTCTACACCAAAGTGAGATTACTATTCCTGGGGTCCAAACATTAAAAATACAAACACACACAAAAAAAGTTAAATAAAAATATAAAACCACAAACATTGAAGTACTCACAAGAAAACATCACAACGAACAAAACAGTGAATAAAAGCTCACTCAATATTCATAAGTTAGATATCACAATTCTCAACCATAAAATACAAATTACATATTCAGTCCATAAGAACAAAACAGATCAAAATCATATATATGATTTGAACTCATATTATACCATAACTTTTCTCAAGTCACCGATCACCTTTATATTTCCATACTCATTTCAAAAGTCAATGGCCAAAATGTAACTCATTATTCATGAGTGCAATTTTAAACTTTTTTTTAAACATAAATTTGTTCCTTATCATAGTTATATTTCTGTTAAACAGTTAGAAACACCGATCACACTAGAGGAACTCAAGAAGGCCATAACCGCAATGCAAAGTGGTAAGGCTCCTGGAATAGACGGTTTCCCATCAGAAATGTACCTTTCTTGTTGGGACATAATTGGCCCCTTATTACTAAATATGATCTTATACTCAGTCAAGGAGGGGAACTTCCATAAGAATGACAATATTGCACTCATAACAGTCCTCCTTAAAAAAGACAAAGACCCCAACGAGTGCGGTAGTTATAGACCTTTAAGCCTCCTCGGAACCGATATCAAACTGTACTCTAAGGTATTAGCCATCAGATTACAAAAGCATATGACGTCTTTAGTTCACCCGGACAAAACTGGCTTCATAGGAGGCCGCCTGATCACTGAAAACATAAGACGAATACTGCACGTACTTGATGCCAACAAGGAGGACACCATACCTAAGGCGATGCTGTCCCTGGATGCTATGAAAGCCTTTGACAGGCTGGAATGGTCGTATCTATGGGCAGTACTAGAAAGGATGGGGTTAGGAAAAGGATTCATCGATATGATTAAAGTATTATACAAAGACCCATCGGCCATGATTACAACAGGCACAATCATCTCCAAAATCTTTCCGGTATCACGCTCAGCCAGACAGGGTTGTCCTCTTAGTCCCGGACTGTTCAATCTATCATTAGAGCCTTTAGCACAATATATAAGACAATCCCAATCCATAGAACCAATCGTAATCAAGGGCACACAACAAAAAATGTGTTTATATGCGGACGATGTAATATTGTTCATGCAAAACCCCAACACCACATTGCCTCATCTGCTCAAGTTGATTGAGGACTTTGGTGATTTATCGGGATTTAAGATAAATTGGCCGAAGTCGGCTTTCCTTCCACTTAACACCCCTGCAAAAAAAGATACAACCCTCCCAGGAGAGATACCGATGGTAAAACATTTCAGATGCTTGGGAGTGGAAATATTCCCCACCATAAGACAAACGGTGAAGCACAACTACACAAAAATCCCAAACAAAATCAAAGACGACCTTGATAGATGGGCAAAACTTAAAAACACAGTACAAGCACGGATATCAATAGTTAAGATGGATGTACTACCTAGAATCAACTTATTCAGTTCAATGCTACCGTTACCCCCTCCAGAGGGTTACTGGAAAAGATTACACTCCTCCACATACAAATTTTTTGGAATAACAAACCACCACGTATAAAAAGATCCACCGCACAGAGAAATAAAGCAGATGGTGGCATGGCATTTCCAGATTTTTTCCTATATTTTAAGGCGTACACATTAAGTCCATTGACAACATGGTTTGACCCCCAAGCATTAGTATCCTGGAGAAAATTAGAAGAAAACATAGTAGCCCCACATAGACTGAAGGACATAGCATACACTAAACTACCAATCAAGCACTGTGAACGAAAATTTGGCCCCATAATTACTCATGCGATCCGGATATGGCGTGAATCACAAAAAAAAAATCCTAACCCACAAAAATGGCACAATCATACTCCCTTATTCAATAACAATGCACTCTTAATTGGAAAACGACCTATAAGATTCCCTATATGGGAAGAGCAAGGCATACACTCATTAGGGGATGTTTTTAACAAACAGGGTTTTTGTAGTGATAAAGAAATATGCAAAAAATGTAATCTCACCAAGTCCACATGGCTTTTTTACAAACAGTTAGAGCTATGTTTGAAGTCTCACGGTGTTACATTAGACAGACCAATTGAACACCACAGATACCACAAATTCTTCTACGAAAGAGAGACATCGAGAGGTTTTGTTTCAGAATTTTATCATCAATTACTAACGTCCTCATATGAAACCCTCCAACTAGACTCTGTCTGGAGGAGGGATATACCAGACCTGGAAAATTACTTTGATTGGCAAGGAGCCTGGGCAAATGTCCGACTTACATCAAGGAACCCGGATCATCAACAAATCAATCTTAACTATATTCACAGGACATACTTGACTCCTATAAGACTGTGCCGAATGGGGCTTAAACAAGACTCCAAATGCTCCTGTAGTAAATTCCTACAGAATCCTACAATAATCTAAGGTTATTGTAGTACAGGACAAATGGGATTGCTTATCTGGAAGGAGGAGGAAGGGATCATGTTGATATAATTGTTGGTCTCTTCATCTGACTTAAAGCAGATGAAGAAATAAACTTGTAGCCAGACAAACCATGAACTATAGTTCAATTCAACATTTATTTGAGCCAGAGGCCAAGGTGAATAAGAAGTTGCCTTTTGCATCCAAAAGATTATCAGAAAACATTAACAGGGCTGCCGTGTACAGAAATCACTATAAGGTTTGCATTCTCAAACCCCAATATGTACAGAAACAGTCACTCGTTAACATAATTTGAACATACATTGACAATACTGTAAGCCCTTTTTATATGTAAGTAAGCCTGGTTTCTAAGACATTCTATTCTAACCAAACAGGGTGTGGTTCCATTTTCGGCTTACTTACATTAAAACAGCACAGCAGTAGTCTCTCGATGGTGGGGCGCGGGAAGCACGCAGATCGGGGTTGGGATCTGGGCTCCAGTCTAACACTTTGTCGCCCCTTATATCTTATAATTTCTAGCCAATAATAGCACATTTTACTAATATGGTCATCCAATCCGGCTGGTTCTTCTGGAGGTTGGGTCTTGTCCCACGGGTGGGGGCTGGTGTGATGTCATCTGGTGGGGTGGTGTGAATCACCCCCTCCTTTGGGTCATAGCTTTCTCATGTTTCGACAGAGAGGGGGCCTGCCTATGGCCCCCGTCGTCGTCGTCCTCCCGGGAACAGAAGGGCCTATTACCATACAGTACTAACCAGAATTCTATAACAAGAGTGTAATCAGCCTTCCTTTCATGTGACATTCTAAATGGTAGTATTCTTTGTAAGTTACCTACACCAACCTTTATTTACCAGATAATATAACAGTGTTAAATATACCAGGATTTAGATTGAGTCCCCATTTCATCTGTGGGGTGCAACTTATTTACATAGTCTTTGTTGTCTCCTGATTACATTAGCTTGAGGGGGCTTTATGACCTGTAACTGTTCTCAGTCTGCTTATGAGAGGGGGTTGGTGTAGAATGTCTGTTTTTCCTACATTATGACTCTCTAATTATTCACACCTATTAATTATGAAATTCAACGTCAATACTACCACACTCCCAATGTACAAATGGGGACGAAGGGACATTTATGCACATGTATTGGGACTGCTCACCAGTTAAGGCATTCTGGAAAGATGTGACCCAACAAATATCAAAACTCGTATCTTGGAATATACCTGTACACCCCTCGGTGTTACTATTGAATGATGTTTTTGAGTTTGCAGTGAATCCACAGCTAAAGAGATTGGTTTTATCGGGTATCACAGTAGCTAAAAAGCTGATCGCATCACGCTGGTTTCAACCGGAAAAAATGTGCCGTAAAGTTTGGTTTCTTACATATCTCGATGTAATTTACCATGAAATATCTACAGCAAGAATTCTGGGTCTCAATGAATCCAAAATGTCAATGTGGTTAGAAGTGGTGGAGAGAATAAAAGCTAGCTTATAATGGTAGTGTCTTGTTAGGTGCGAGGGATAGTGGAGGTACTTCTCAAGGTGGGGTCCGGGAGGGGGGGGTTCGAGCTGGAGCATATGTGTGTAGGTTTTTTAGATAACAGGTATTAGGGGTATATCTTATATAAGACAACTAACTAAAATGTGATCTCATTGGATGTGCCCTGACAATTAATGCTTGTATATCTTATCGTGTGTTGTCATGTTTGTTTATATGTTTGTTTAAAAAATAATAAAAAAATAAAATACAAAAAAATAGTTATATTTCTGGGTATTTTATTCCAATAAGCAACTGCTCTATACATTATCGTCTTTTTCAGAGCATTTGTTTTTGGTAGAGGTAAAGTAAAGCATGAATCTAATGCTTGCCTTGTGCTATATCCATGTCTCATATTAGTTGGGTACAGTCGTGAGTGCAAACCCTCCGGTTTCCCAGTATTACAGATATTAAACAAATAAGTTACCAGGCTACATGCCATCCTCTGTTCCACTGTCATCCAGGTCAGCGCAGCATGCATCCCTCCAACACTACTCCTCACAGAGCAGCGCAGAGCGAGGCGTGCCGCGCTGTTCTGAGCTAACTGGAGTTTGTTCAGATCAAGCCTAGAGGCGTTAGACTATATAGTAGGACAGTAGTCCAGGCGTGATAAGACCAAAGATTGTAGTACAAGCTTTGCTGTACCATTAGTCAACAGATGTCTACACCTTCTGATCATTGAAGTACCACAGCTCATCTTAGCCACCATATTGCTAATGTGTTTCGACCAAGAAAGTGTTTCATCTATTACGATAACACTCAGCAGTTTTGCCTCACTGACCTGTTCGATATCAGCACAGTTCAGAACTAGATTTAATTTAGGATTTGATCTAGATGTAGATTTTGAGGCTATCATTATACTCTTGGTTTTTGCAACATTTAACTTTAACTTATTTTCACTTACCCAGTTGGAAATTAGCACTATCTCATCTTGCAATAACCTATTAACAGACTCAGATTGTTCCGCCGCTACATACACGGTAGTGTCATCTGCATAGATCTCCATTGATGCATTATTAACTAATGGTAAATCATTAACGAAGATTGCATACAATAGGGGACCCAGGCAACTCCCTTGGGGCACTCCGGCATGGAGTTCCCTCATCTCCGATAGTGTGCCATTAAACATCACGCATTGTAGTCTATTAAGTAAGTAATTCTTTAACAACTTAATAGCACTTTCATTGAATTTATAAGCTGAAAGTTTCATGAGCAGAAGATCATGATCTATAATGTCGAATGCAGCGCTAAAATCCAGAAGCACAGCACCCACCATTGACTTCCTATCAATATGTGTAAGCCAGTTATCAGTCAGCGATGCGAGTGCTGTGTTTGTGGAGTATAGCCAGCTTTGTATGCGTGTTGGTGTTCTGAATTGATTCTGTTCCCATCAAAATAAGCTTGTACCTTTTTGTATATAATCTTTTCCATTAATTTACTCAAGGCAGGCAATATGCTTACAGGTCTACTATTTACTCCTGTGAAGGCCTCCCTACTGTTTTTTGACAGCGGGGTGACCTTCGCAATCTTCCAGGACTGTGGAAAAATACCATTCTCAAAACATAAGTTGAAAATGTGACATAAAGGCTCGGCTACAAACGAACCCGCTAGCTGTAATAATCTACCATCTATATTGTCAAAGCCGCACGGCTTGCAATTTTTCATGCTTGACAAGAGTGTGGCCACCTCTTTGACACTTATCTTCGCGAATTCAAAGCTCCACTCCTTTTCCTTCATAATTATTTTTTTTTTATTATTGATTCAGAGTTTCCCATCCACAGATCCCATCTGACTTCTAATTGTCCACTTTATTAATAAAGAAGTTATTAAAGTAATTGGCTATTTCCACAGGTTTTGTAATAAACTTTCTCTCCACTTCTATGTGTGTGTGTGTGTTCCAGTGCTGACCCCCTGCCCGGCTGCGGCTGCCTCAGCCAGAAGGTGTCACTCCATCTACAAGGGCTTTGCTCAGTGTCTGATGGCCCTGGGAGACAGCCTGACGGACAGCGCGCGCAAAGACGAGGACACCCACGAGATCCACTCCATCTGCAGGTCAGACGATGCTGCTGTCAGTCCTGCTACACAGTGTGCTGCGGGTTAATACTGGACTGTGAATGACGCGTTTGAAATGTTTTGTTTGAATTCAGCAGATTGTACGTACGTAGGATTCAAATATTTAAACTTCAACTCTCTCGCTCCTTCTCTCTCTCTCTCTCTCTCTCTCTCTCTCTCTCTCTCTCTCTCTCTCTCTCTCTCTCTTTGTGTTTTCTTTCATTTTTTTTTAATAGGCTGATTAAAAATGTAGGATCTCTGTCTTTCTCTCTCTCTTTTTCCCCTCTCCACTCTCGCTCTCTCTCCACTCTCTCTCTCTCTCTCTCTCTCTCTCTCTCTCTCTCTCTCTCTCTCTCTCTCTCTCTCTCTCTCTCTCTCTCTCTCTCTCTCTCTCTCTCTCTCTCTCTCTCTCTCTCTCTCTCTCTCTCTCTCTCTCTCTCCTCTCCTCTCCACTCACTCTCCTCTCTATATGCTTTATTCATCCATCATCTCTCCCCTCTGTCTGTCATCTCTCTCTCTTCTCATCCATCTCTGTGCAGGATTCTATTTATATATACATCCCTGTGCCATCCATCTTCCTGTGATGTCATATCCTACCAGCCAGGAGATCATGGCCTTTATGCATAAAGTGTGTGTTCTCAGAATAGCAGCTACTGATCTCAGAGAAGCGTGCACTGTTAAAGGGGAAGGCCACTAAGAATTCACATTATGTTATTACTCTGCCCCCAAGACAGTTATTCAATGTTATGTGAACACCCACCACTCTCTCCTAAAGCTAGGCGTCAGAGAGAGAACCATTGCATTTGCAGTGTTGGGGAAACTACAACTGTAACTGTAGTTTACATAACTATTAGCTAATACTTCACAATAAAATAAGTTCAACAACATTTTAACTACTCTAAAAAGGTTAGTATGACAAAGGTGGTAGTTTGTCATATTGAGTGTGCGGTAGTTTGTCAAACGCTACTCTGAAAAACTCGATTTTGGACTGTCATAGGTACATGGAGCAACAGCTGAATTGAGTAAAGAGTGGTTGGACCCAGTGTATAGGCCAATCCTTAATTGGACACATCTGAGAGTGTGTTTTAAGGCAGGACTAGGGATCAGTTTTGGGGGTGGAATCAGGAAATGCAAAAAGTTTAGGGAAATATATGTAGTTTGTAATTAACCCTCTAAAGCAGGGGTGGCCAACCAGTCAGAGACTAAGAGCCACAAAAATGACTGTGGTACCACAAAGAGCCACACCATATACCAGCGTTTCTCAACCTTTTTTTTCAGTCACGGCACCCTTCATGTGTTTATAGTTCTCACCCTCTGGCCTCTGAAGTTGCTAATGTCTTTTTTATTTGGGCCTCACAGGGTTAAAAGTACCCTGTGAGACCCACGGTTGCAAAATTACAAAATCACTTTTAGCCATTTAAAAAAATTATGTTTATTTAAAAATGTTAAAGGGGAACTATTTTACTATTTCTTTCACTATTTGGGCACTTTTACACAAATCCTGTGAGTCTATGGAACACCTAGGTTTTTTTTCCAAAAAAAATGCATTGTTTTGTATTTCTAATCAAGTACTAAAAACCGCATTTTTCTACCTCAAGATCTTAAGCCGTTTTGAGGCTGGGCGCCAACCACTGTGTGGCCTGGTGCCAACTGCCACATCAACTGCCACATTATTATGCAGCTGAGAAATCTCTGACATCACAGATATGCACATTTTCAAATGACTCAGTTCAGTGAGGGTGAATATTGTGAGAGGAGAATTGGAAGAATGCGCCAATATGAGAATTAGAGACATATATCCTATTAATATAAGTCCACATAGCTAAGAAACAATGGTAAACACTGAAAAAGGCCATTTATAAGATAGTTCCCCTTTAAGCACATGTATAGTCAATTGGTCCTGTTGTTCAGCCTCACAATGCTATTTTATAGTAAATGTGTTTATATGTCCCACCCTCTGGCCTCTGAAGTTGCTAATTTCTTTTTAATTTGGGCCTCACAGGGTTAACCTCTTAAGCCCGAGATATACAGTAAAAGTGTATATTTTCAGCATTACGTTTGTTTACCAATTATTTTAACTGTTATTAGTGAAATATAAGATTATAGAAATCTCAGGGCATTGAGTCGGAAACCGGCGCATATTGACAGGAGGAAGTGGCACAGCCAAAAGTGAGTGTAGTCTTTTGAAGGAAGAGACTCAGGGCTTTCAAATTTCGAAAAACTACCATACCCAGCTCACACCAGCCCCTGTCAATCATCTGACTTCTGGATTTACTTTTTAATTTCTCTTATTTTTTCGGATTATCTCCCACAAACCTGAACGTTATTGCCATAAAACAGAACGCAGTTAGTTTCTCTACCTTTCTGTGAACGTCTTGCAAAAAACGGTGTTGCAATATGATGAAAAATGGTGGAGAAATTTACATTATAAAAAAGATGGCAGAATTCAGTACTGTATCTACAAAACCTTCTGTTTAATCATCTTCCCTTTATTCATTTGCTTAGATTTTTCAGGTCTGGTCAATTTTAGCATGGTGTTATTCACAGTCAAAGATAATTTTTTTTAAATAGAATTGATATTCTCCTTTGGTTCATTACAATTGACTCAAGCCTAGTAACAGACACACTATTTCTGACACTGATCCATATATGTCCCTAGATTCAGATACCAAGAACATGCAAATGGACCAGTTAATTTTTTTTAAAATGTTTATTCTACGTCCTTATGGAATGAGTGACATACAAAAAAAAAAAGTAAAAAAATAAAAGAAAAATATTTTTTTTTAATTTTTTTTAATTTTTTTTATGGATGGAAGAGCCGCACATTGACGGGCAAAGAGCCGCATGCGGCTCGCGAGCCGCGGGTTGGCCACCCCTGCTCTAAAGCCTATAGACAAAGGTTAGCCTGAGAATATTGTTATATCTTTGCCACTTCTGAGCTTATTATTTTAGTCAGTGTCAAGTGTTGTACCTTTTATGATTCAGGGGAACCTACCCTTTATTTCTGGTGCAGTGTAAAGTCACCATCATACATTACCTTTGTGTGAGCATACAATATTTGACCAGTGAAAAACCCTTGTGTTTTGTTGAATAATTAATTAAGCATTACATCACGCGCAGGAGTGGTTTGTGACCAATAAACCATGCCTAGGGGTGGTCGTTAGACCCCCCTAGGCATGGTTTATTGGTCACAAATCACGACTGCAAGTGATGTAAAGCTTTTATACAACTGCTAGATTCATCCAACCTTATTTCTATACAATAAACACACATTAATCGAAGATTTATTGAAAAAACCATCCGCCAGAAAAAGTAGTTCCCACAACTACAAAAAAGACAAGTTGCCTCCATGTGGAAGCAGCTTGAAGTGCATCCAACCAAACTAACACATCCAACTGTGTATTATTGGAATGATTGAGAGAAGTTGCCTCATGTGGAAGCAGCTTGAAGTGCATCCAACCAACTAACACATCCAACTGTGTATTATTGGAATGATTGATTGAAAATTTTATTACCAGATGCAGAATGGGTACAATACAGTACGGCTCAATACACACAATTGTTAAGGGAATGCAGACCTACTTTCCATAGAACTTCATACTTAGATGCTTCTATATAAAGTAGGTAAAACAAATTAAAACGTCTTCTTTGCCCTATAGGAAAAAAAACGTTTTCTTCGCCCTATTCTTTTATTTATTTTTTTAAACCTACTGTAGAGGGCCTAAACTTAACCAGTTGGAAACCAAGCGTACAGTAATAAAATTAGCAATCAATCAATCAATCAACTCAATAGGCCATGCTCACTTAGAACAGCGCAGCACCCAGCTCTCTGACTATCCCCCGCGTTGCAGGCAGAGTGTGTGTGTGTGTGTGCGTGCGTGTGCGTGCGTGTGTGTGTGTGCGTGTGTGTGTGTGTGTGTATGTGTGTGGGGGGGGGGTGTGTGGCGGTGGGTGGAGACTAGAGCGAGCGCTGACAGTCGAAAGGAAAAAGAAATTGAAAAAAAAATCGCAAATTAATCCATCAATCAATCCGCGATTTTTCTTTTGTTACAGAATGATTCAAGACCCATCAATTACATCATCCAACATTGTTTAAACGACTAAGACATTCGCTGTGACAGAATCGCTTGATATTTAGTCGTTTAGTCGCCATTAACATATCCATTTGTAAAGATTATTGGCCACCTTCTTGTGATCCGGCGGAGTGATGTGATGTGGGTCGGTTGTGGGCGGGTCCTGGGCCAGCAGCGTGGATTGTTGCCAATAAAGACGTGTAAAATGACTGTTTCAGCCAATCAGAATCGAGAAATTTGCATGCCGTTGTATAAGTTGAAATAAAAAAGAACTGGGTGTTTTGAACGGAACCTCCATGTGAAATTGCGTGCAAATACCCCTTGTCCTCAGTGAGTGACAGCAATGTATTTGGATATTGTTCTGGACGTCTTTAGCAGACAATGTAAATATATGTGACTAGGCACAGAGAATAGGGTCTTAATCTTCAATTTTTTTTTACATGATATGAAAGTACAGGTGCATCACTTGTACAAATTGGGATACTTTTCAATCTATGTCTTATTAACAAAGATGATAACACAACAGCCCGTTTTGAGCTACAGAGCTTCAAAGGGCCTATTGGCTGTTCTCTTAAGATGCATGCAGAACTGCAAACACCCACTGGCCTTTGTCACCTAATTTCTAAAGTCTATCATCTAATGAATTATTCATATATAAGAATGATAAATAGCCGAATTATGAAATAGAAATGATGAAATCTCTCTCTCTCTCTCTCTCTCTCTCTCTCTCTCTCTCTCTCTCTCTCTCTCTCTCTCTCTCTCTCTCTCTCTCTCTCTCTCTCTCTCTCTCTCTCTCTCTCTCTCTCTCCACTCACGGCTCGTGTTTGCCCTGATCGTAGATCCAGTTTCTGTTGTTTTTTCTGGAGTACATCCATCACTGGCACTGGTAGAGGCTTCCCTGTCAGCCTCAGGTTTTTTATTTGTCAAGTTTCACATTGTCGTGCTGCCATGTCAGATGCTTCATCAAATTAGATGTTGTATTTCTCGTGGCTGCAAACTTGTATGCTCCCCCCACATAGTTTACAACAGACAGCTATTGAACACATAACGTTGCCTCTCTTCCTCACCCTCCATGCTGCTTTTTGGCTAGTAGCCGACGTGACCTCACTCTGACCTGCCGGCCCACACACAAAACAAACAATATCGTCAAAACAAGGAGAAGGAAGAATGTTCCTATTTCTCTCTTGTCTCCTTCAGGAACTTGTAGGAAGTCACAAATATAGGCCTTGAGCAAACACTTTCTATGTGTCACTGTGTACGGTGTGTGTGTGTGTGTGTGTGTGTGTGTGTGTGTGTGTGTGTGTGTGTGTGTGTGTGTGTGTGTGTGTGTGTGTGTGTGTGTGTGTGTGTGTGTGTGTGTGTTGTGTAAGGTGTGTGTAAGGTGGGTGTGTGTGTTGTGTAAGGTGTGTTTATAATGTGTGTTGTGTAAGGTGTGTGTGTGTTATGTCTCCTATTCCTTGAGGTACCAATTAAACTGCTGCTCCTACTACACAACCACCTCATGTGTGTGTGTATTACCTAATACAGGAGCGTAACACACACCCAGTATACACATACACACATGCCCGCACACGAGCACATAAACCATGTCTTCCTCTTCCTCTTCCTCTCTCTTCTGTATCTCTCCTCTTTCTTCCACATTTCTCTCCTATCTTGTTCCATCCATAGAGTGGACATGGTTCACATTTAAATAGTCAGACCTCCAGCAGAGGGCGACATTTGTTTCCAGGGGCGGTGATACAAGCAGAAGAAGAAACGCGTGAGAGCATGAAGGAATATTATGAGAACGAGCCTGGAGACAAGTTCCTCAAGGAGTTCTCAACGTTTTGATGTCGGGGGCCAATTTGGGGGCCTCAACAATGGATTGAGGGCCGCTCCCAAAAAAAAAGTTTAAAAAATAATTTGTGATCTGTGTCAGGAGTAGGCATCATACACGACTCACCAAATGCCTACTTGCCATGCAACCAGTAGCCTAGCAAGCTTTCAACAAGCTGTCATTCCTAATTTGACAGTTTAGCCCAGGAGGCATAGTTTTACCATCTTAAAAAAGCAAAGTACTGTGTGATGTTGGTTTGGTTGGTTTAAAACTGTATCAGAACGGGACCAAATATAAAGTGTATTTACTTTGAGAGTGTCTGCTCTAGATTCAAGATTCAAGAGTTTTTTTTGTCACATACATACCAGGGCATACCATGGTATGCGTCGTTCCTTAAAGTGACATTTTTTTCCTCGTTCCTTTAGTTTAAAGTGTCCTTTTCATTGTGTTTAAAGTTTGTGTGTGAGCGAGTGCAGAATGTGTGTTGTGTGTGTATGTGTGTGCTCATGTGTACTTGTGTGTGGAGAGATCAGTGTTCAATGTTCTGAGGACCAGGGGGAAGAAGCTGAGCCTTAGTCTCTCTGTTCTTGCTGCGTGTGTGCGTAGGCGCTTGCCTGACCGTAGCGTCTGCGTTAAAAGAAAAGCCACAACGGAGACATCGCTGAGTCATTAGAAGAAGAAGAAGAAGATTACTTTATTGTCAATGTACACAAGGAAATTGAAATGAGTCTTTTCGCCTATCCCTCCTTGTTATACATGCACACAGTACCCCACCCATATGCATTTAATCCGAGAGGTCAGAATGCAGGGTCGACCTGCAGTGCAGCGCCCCCTGGAGCAGGTTTTGGGGTTCATTGACTTGCTCAAGGGCACTTGAGCAGAGATGGTGGCCACCGTAGATGTAATACCAGCCAGGCAGCCACCCTTCAGTCACCAGCTCACAGCGGGAAAGCACCCTCCTGTCAGTGGGGGGGGGGGGGGGGGGGGGTCCAATCCGCAACCTTTTGGTTACTGGCCAGCCTCTTTATCTCTAGGCCATCCTGCCTAAGGGCCCTTTCTCACTCACAGTTCGGGGTCGAATCAGACCCGGCTCGCATCAGAAAAGGGTGTGTCTGTCTGAGTGAGAACGCTGTCCCCCGTCCCCGCCCCCCGCTGATTCGTCCCCGGGGGCGCTGAACCTGGGCCGGTGAAATAGGTGGTCTCAGGTGCGCACTAGTGGGGGCGGGGGGCGTGACACACACAACGTCGCATGTGGAGCCTCACAGCTCAGTGGATGAAAACATGAAGCCACGTTACAAAGCACAAAGTGCAACACTTCCCTGGCTCGCATTAGGCCTGGCAATTTTGTTTGCCATTGCTATGTCTATACATTGTTCGAATGCATTTATTTCTATTAGACCAGTGGTGCCCAACCAGTCGGCCGTGGTCGACCAGTAGATCAATGACATGCAATATAATTGCCACGAGCGATGGGATAATGTTAGCTTCTGAACAGGCTAAGCTAACTAGCGTTAGCCGTTAGCTTAGCGTTAGGGTAAGCTAACTAGCGTTAGCCGTTAGCTTAGCGTTAGCCATTGCTGTCTACTATACTTTCTTGTTCGAATGCATTTATTTCTATTAGACCAGTGGTGCCCAACCAGTCGGCCGTGGTCGACCAGTAGATCAATGACATTCAATATAATCGATGCAAGCAATGTTACTAGTAAAAGGCTAAGCTAACTAGCATTAGCCATTAGCTTAGCGTTAACCCTGCAAAACACTCAAAAGCGGACTCTACAACAGAGTTCCATTCGTGAGAAAAGGGGGGTGGGTTATATTGACAAGGCTTGACAACAGAGGTTCAAATATAACTTCATATTTATTGGTTATTTGTTTTATGCTTTTATATCAGCATCCAAAGCCTTTTTGAGCCTCATAAAAAAGTGCCATTTAAAAAAATAAAAAAAATAAATTTAAATTTAAATTAAAAAAATTAAAAGATTTTTTTGCCGTTACGCATATAAACTGCCCTTCCAACTGAAAAATGTCAGGATAGAATAAAAATATTAGGTAAAGAGAGAGAGATGCCCCATATTCCATTGCAGTTTGCACTGCCTCCTCAGCGTGCCTCTCCATGGACCTATGTATTTTATGCATAGCGTGGGTGGTGATGATGATGATGATGATGATGATGATGATGATGATGATGATGATGATGATGATGATAGAAACCGCTGTGGTGCATACAGTTGAATGCTGGTATTATACTCACTGAGGGACACAAATAAGTCAAGTCCGATGGGATTTGGGAATCTCAAATACAAATCGGGATTGGAATAAAAAATGCATTTATATTAAACAATACAGAATATACAGCACTTCTTGGGGTCTGTAGGGTAAGCACTTATTCCCTCCCCCCTGAACATTTATGGAGATGTATGGGCCTTTTAAGTCAGTGATAAAAGTGTCTTTCAAGGATAAGTGAGCTCCTGAACTGATTATTATAGTTCAATATTCAATATTTTTTATCACCAAAACCCCCCAAAAAGCATAAAAAGGGGGCCCCCCCGCCCGAAAAGGGCCCTTAAAAATCTGGCTTGTGCGCTACGCGCGCTCGGTTAAAACACACACAGGTATAGTGCCCTTTTCAGCCTTTGAGCACCTGCCCCTCTAAAGTCCTGTGCACGTCCCCGAGTGGGTGTGTATCTGTTAGTGGCTTGATGTGATGGAATTTAGTCAGAAGGATTACGACAAACATCTGTATCTCCAGTATGCACCCTCCCAAGTGATGTTTGGAGGGCGTGGAGGAGATGTATTATAGGACACGAGTGTCAGCTTCCTCATGGTTGCATTGATCCATTGGTGGACTGTTTCCAACATGGTGGACTTGATCACCTGCAGTGATGTAGACATCCTTGTCATCTGGGAACTGTCTATCTGTTAACAACTTATTTGACAGGAATGAGAAAATGTCTTGTTACACCTGGCGCAACTAACTCCTCGTCAACAGAAATATCTCTACTTGACGTGTATTGTGTCTAGCACAATAAAAGCTTTCCCATAGAGCTCTGCATGATGTTTGAAGTACTGCATTCTCAGCCTATTTGCTGTCTTCTTCTGTGTTTTCTTCTCATGGAACAACAGTAAGTTATTTCGCTTGATCGGTGCTGTCAGTATAGTCTGTCATTTGATTCAAGCACTCTTCCTGAAATTGTTGTACTGCTCTTGTCCCGTACACTCGAGTTGATGGACAGATAGGGCAGCAGCCACAGACTCACACACCTTATTGTCTAATGTAACCAGGTCTTTACTGCCCTCCTCAAAGGGATTCCCATTGCTCAACAATACCTCCATCAGGTCTTTGGCATGGCGTTGACATTGGTGCTGAGATGCAGATCCTTTCTTGTGATGAGGACGTTCTTCACAATCATCGTTTGTTCTTCACAATCAACTGTTGTTTACAGTTCTCATATCTAACTCTAGTTCTCCACATATTTATTGTCTCATTGTGTGAAATATCATATAAGATATGCTCCAATCATGTTTATTTAATAGAATAAAAGTTATGAAGCGTAATTCGAAATAAATACAGAAATTGCAGCCATCTTTGATTTTTGCCATACCAGAATATTCAAAACATCAATATTTGAACTCCAGTTGATTCCTCACACAGTATTAACTTAAAATAACAATACAAAATTATGTACAGCAATTGTGTGAACATTAAAACGTTTTTAAAGAATTCATGATTTCGATTGTGGCCATTTTGGATACATTTTTATTAAATTCAACTGGTTTCTTGACACTCAAGCCAAAATTGTTCTATAGATCCTTATCTTCAAATTAGAAGTGAAAACGAAACTTTCGCATATACATTTTAAATGACTGAGTGTCCAGGCACCCCACTATCAGAAAAGTGTGTGGTTTTCTGGTCAGCAGGAGATGTGCATCTTTGGCAGCTTATGGTCAGTGGCATTGTTCGTCAAATAGTGTTGAACTTGAGTGTTACACCCTGAGTGCATAGTATAATAGACATATTAGCATGGTAGTAGTAGTAGTAGTATACGGATAGTAACATAGTACATAGTAGTAAGGTACTAGTAAAATACAGTTATTTATATATATATTATATTGTAGAAATCATCGGAATAGAGAAACGCACAATTTCTATCAGTTGACAACACAAAGCCGTGTGTCATTTATTTCGCAGTAGCACAAGTGACAGCTGTCAGAACTAGGCCGGGCTAGCTCGTAGTAATCAAACATTTATCAATGAAACCCCATTTATCTCCTCTCAGCCCAACCCCAAAACCAACCTCCTTAAAGTGACAGTGCCCCATCAACACATCAAAACAATACCATGGGAAATTATGTCTCTATAGAACCCACTACAATATAAATATTATATTTATTAAGAAGGTTATTTATTTATTTGCATCTCAGATATTGATTGAAGAGGTGTGTTTCTATATGGGTGACATGTCCCCATACACAGGGCATACAAGGGCATTCGCATGCAGTCACCAGCTCTCCACCCAATCCAATGCCTATTTGGGAGATTTCCCACGACCTGTTAAGACGGCACTCTCTTACGTTAAGACAGCACTCTCTTACGCCACCATCGCCAAAAGAGCATCAAATCACTGACCTCTAGGACCATCATTCAGGTCATAGTACCAGTTAGATTAGATTACATTGAAATGTATTGTCATTAGGGATGGGTACCGTTCACATATGAACCGATACGGTACCGGTACCTGTGAATCGATACCGGTACTCAACACGGTACCCAACGGTAAAAAAAAAGTGTAAAAGAGGGCGGTTAGGTGGTGTAGTGGGCAAAGCGCTCGCCACCAACGCAGGAGGCGTTATTTTTTTCCGTAGCCGCATTTTGCGGAGACGCTATCTGATTGGCCACTGACTGACGCTCTCTGATTGGCCACTGACATGTGCGCCCAATCGCGTGACGAGCTGTGTCTTTGCCCATTTCCGCCTCTAACAGCAGCAAACTACCTAACGCCTAGTTCTATCACTGGTTAAGCTTAGGCGACTCTTTCGAAGTTGGTTATGGTTAGAGTTTGGAATCAGGGCTATCGCCCTGCTCTAAGACAAACTCTAACCTTAACCAACTTCGAAAGAGTGCCTAAGCTTAACCGGTGTAGAAACAGGCGTCACACGATTGGGCGCACAAGTCACATGAAGTGGCCAATCAGAGAGCGTCTCCGCAAAATGCGGCTACGGAAAAAAATAATGCACGCAGGAGACACTGGGTTCGAGCCCAGCTCTCGGCGTTGCTACCAGCTTGGCTGGTCGTTCATACTAACACAATTGGCAGTGTTAGGGGTCGGAAAGCTGGTGGGTGGGTCCTGGTCGTTGTAAACAGCGACTCCTACAGTTCGGTCAGGGCGCCTGCTCAGCACCCTCGTTACACCCTCTCAGTGAGAGTCCGCGCTGCCAGGTGAAAAGAAGCGGTTGATTGGATACACATGTGTCGGAGGAAACATGTGATAGCCTCCACTCTCCCAGACCGACTGTAGGGGGTAGGTGCGCAGCGACCAGGAAGGGGATTGGGAATTGGCATAACGACTAACATTGGGATGGGAGAAAAACGGAGGAAAAAGGAGGGGGAAAAAGATAAAAAAATAAAAAATAGGGTGGCATCCAACCCAAATGCAAATGTAACACTAAAGTACAATATTAATATAGTGATTAATATAACGCTCACGTCCATCCATCCACCGGCTTGGATATCATAAGCCTCCATGTGAATGGTCGTGCTGCCGCGACTCCAGCCTCCGATGGCCAATAGGACCTCCCGGGGCAGGCGTGGACGCATCAGGGGGTTTGGGAGCCTATCGGAGCCAGGCGGGTTCAGGACGCTGAGGATGAGGGGCCTGAAGTCGTGGCTGTCCCTCACCACAGGGTTGTTCTGGACGTTGTTCAGCAAGTAGTCAGGCCTCATCAAGCCCATGCGAACCTGGGAAGAGACAAGCAGACAGCGGGTACAACTTAGACATCGGTTGTAGACGGTTTCTGTTGCTAGGGAACAGTTTGGACCCAAATGTTTGAGAACCACTGTACTAGGGAACCTAGTGTTGTTTTAATGTAATGCACAGTAATACAATTAGTTACCTTGGGCATCAGCAAAGGGATGTGTGTTTTACGCTCCTCACGGGAGTGGTCGATCCAACGGAGGACGGCCTCAAACACCGTCACCTCGCTCTTCACGTTCAGATCATCCCTCTCGATGATGTCCACCAGTTGCTGCAGGGACAGCTCCACAAACTTCTGTGAGACGTGCAACATCTCCTCAAAGTGGCACACGATGAAGAGATGGGCCTTGCGCTTCAGGTCAGGGCAGCAGTAGATGTCCACGAACCTCCAGATGCCGACACAGTTTTCCAGAGACAGCTGGCCTTCTAGGAAGTCAGAGCATGCTCCTACTATGCCAGTGACGAGAAGCTGGTCTGCAGCCACCAGAAGCTCTTTCATGTTCTCTGCTGTCACCAGCACAAAGCGTGTGTAGGAGTACTCTATGATGAGCTGCATCATAGCCGCGGACACCCCAGGGATAGTGTAGACTGCTTTCTCTGAGACGCTCCAGCGAGTGAAGAGGGTTCTGTGGGACGCAGAGTATAGAGATATCTGATGAGTAAATAGTAAGCAACATTCTGTCCTGTGTAGTAATATATTTTCACTGTATAAATATAGGGTCTTAGCACAGTAGAAGTATAGTATCTTTTTACAGTAGAAGTACAGTATAGTATCTGTTTACAGTAGAAGTACAGTATAGTATCTGTTTACAGTAGAAGTGCAGTATATTATCTTTTTACAGTAGAAGTGCAGTATAGTATCTTTTTACAGTAGAAGTGCAGTATAGTATCTGTTTACAGTAGAAGTGCAGTATAGTATCTTTTTACAGTAGAAGTACAGTATAGTATCTGTTTACAGTAAAAGTACAGTATAGTATCTGTTTACAGTACAAGTACAGTATGGTATCTGTTTACTAACCAAGCTAACCTGAACCAAGCTAACCTGAACCAAGCTAACCTGAACCAAGCTAACCTGAACCAAGCTAAACTTACCTGAAATAGTCACTGCAGTCACACAGGAGGGCCTTGTGGGCATTCAACTCAGTGCTGTTGACTTTAATAACCACATCACAGAACCTTCGCTCCAGACGCAGCAGATGCAGGATTGTACAGGACATTGTTTACTTTTCCATGTGGGGATTTTAAATTGTATCTACAGAATATATTCAAGCTTACAGACAAATAGCCGGAAACAAGAAGTGAGATCTTCACTTGTCTTCTGAGATCTGAGATCTTCTGAGAGAATTGTTGAATAATTATATACTGTACATAAATGTTCTAGAATGTTCTATTATGACATCATACTGTGACATGACAAATGTTCTAGAATGTTCTATAATAATAATAATTAATAATTCATTTATTTTGTATAGCGCTTTTCAAAGACCCAAAGTTGCTGACAATAGGCAAAAAAGAAACAAAGAAAACAGAAACAGAACCATAGGGAAACGGAGGACAATAAGAATACACAGGAAACATAAAACCACGAGTAACGGATAACAAATATGGGAGTGAGTAGGGGAGACAGTCGGGAGGAGAATAAGGGAAAACCAAGGGGGTTGGGGGGGGCAGGAGAGGAGAACATGGTGCAGGGGGAAATGGTGGCGAGTTGGAGGGTGGTTATGGGTAAGGAAGGTTGAATGCTTGGGAGAACAGGTAGGTTTTGAGTCTGGATTTGAAGGTGGAGAGTGAGGGAGAGTCTCTGATGGTCTGAGGGAGGGATTTCCAGAGTCGGGGTGCAGCTTGTGAGAATGCCCGGTCACCGAAACCTTTGAGTTTGGATGACGGGACAGTGAGGGAAAGAGTGGAAGAGGACCGGAGGGAACGGGTGGGGCGGTAGGGGAGAAGGAGGGCAGTCAGGTAGGGGGGGGGGAGTAGTGTTTTTTTTTTTTATCCACTTTTTCTCCCATTTTCTATTTTTCTCCCATCCCAATTTCGTATCGTCCAATTCAACCCTCCCCTGTCTCGAACGCTGTTTCTTACCTCCCACAAGCCGGCTGCAATGTGGACGAAGCCATACTGTACATAGCACGAGTCCCCTCCGATACTCGAGGTAGCAGCCGTCGCATCTTTTCACCTGCGCGGCGTGATCTTTCAGCGTCAGGGGTCTGCGCTTTGGAGGGGCGCCGCCCCCATCGCTTTCTGATTCTACTGCGCAGGCGCACCAACCGACCTGTAGGAGTCGCTGTCCACAACGCCCGATCCCCACCGATCAGTTTCCCACCCCCTAATACTGCCAATGTGTATTAGTACGGACGACCAGCTAAACTGAAAGCAATGTGGAGCGCTAGGATCGAACCCAGCGTCTCCAGCATTCGAGGTGAGCGCCTTGCCCACTGCACCACGTAGCCACCCAAGGAGTAGTGTTTTGAAGTTAATGCGTTCCTTGATCGGGAGCCAGTGGAGGGAGTGGAGAACAGGAGTGATGTGTTCGCGGGACCGGGTGTTAGTGAGGTGGCGGGTGGCTGAGTTTTGGACCATCTACAGTTTATGGAGGGAGCGGGAGGTGATGCCAATGAGGAGGGAGTTACAGTATTCCAGGCGGGAGGAGATGAAGGCGTATATGAGGGATTCAGCAGCAGGGGGGGAGAGGCAGTGACGGATTTTGGCAATGTTGCGGAGGTGAAAATATGAAGTTTTGACAATGAGCGGACATGGGGGTCAAACGAGAGGGTGGGGTCGAGGATGACACAGAGGTTGCGGACTAGGGGGGAGGGGGGGAGGGGGTAATGGTGGAGTCATTGATGGTGAGTGTGATGGGTCTGGATCTGGTGAGGGTGGTGTTTGTGCCGATGATGAAGAGTTCCGTCTTGTCGCTATTTAATTTGAGGAGGTTATGAGTCATCCAGGTTTTTTTTTTATCAAATTTTTTTATAATTTTTTTGACAAGACAAACATTAAAAGTAAATATCTCAATAAATCACAGGAATATACATTCCTGTATTTGAATCAATAAATGTAGGTTACAAGATATATACATAATCCCCATTATACAATACAGTACATACATGTTCTTCTTCCCCCCTGTCAGGACCCCCCTTGGATAATCCATCCATTATTAGTTTCTAACCAGAGATTACAATTCATATGCTAACCTTTATTCTCTCCACCACTTCTAACCAGATTGCAATGCTGGCTTCATTGACACCTAAAATTCTTGCTGTAGATATCTCTAAATAAATCACATCGAGATAGGTAAGAACCCATACCTTCTGGCACATTTTATCCGGTTGAATCCATCGTGATGCTATCAACTTTTTAGCAGCCGTAAGACCGGACAAAATTAGTCTCTTTAGCTGTATAGAGGCTGCTAACTGCGAAACATCATTCAACAACAATACAGAAGGCATTACAGGTATGTTCAGAAATAAAAATTCTGATAATTGCGTAGTGACTTCTTCCCAGAATATCTTAACAGGGGGGCATTCCCAATACATAACATAAATGTACCTATATCACCTCTTAGACACAAGGAGCATAGAGAGTCTTGTTTAAGCCCCATTCGGTTCAATCTTATAGGTGTCAGGTAAATCCTATGAATATAATTAAGATTAATCTGTTGATGGTCCGGGTTGCCTGACGCTAGTCGAACGTTTGCCCAGACTTCTTGCCAATCAAAATCTACTTTCAAGTCTGAGTCTAGAGGAAGGATTCCATACGAAGACGTAAGTAAGTGATGATAAAAGTCTGATACGAAGCCTCTCGATGTCTCTCTTTCATAGAAGAATTTGTGATATCTGTGGTGCTCAAGTGGTATCTTTAATGGGACTCCATGAGCCTTCAAAGTTGCTAATAACTGTATATAGAAATAATAAGTGGAGCTGGTGAGGTTAAATTTGTTCTGAATTTCATGATAGCTACAGAAACCCCGTTCGTTGAATATATCTCCCAATGTATGTATGCCTTGCTTTTCCCATTTGGGATATCTGATAGGTAATTGTGCAATAAGGAGTGCATTGTTATTAAATATGGGAGAATGGCTATGCCATTTGTGTTGGTTAGTAAATTTTTTCTGTGTGTCACGCCATATCCGAATCACATGTGTTATAAGAGGGCCAAATTTCAAGTCGCATTGCGAGTCATCCAGGTTTGTAGTTCAGTGATGCAGGATTCAATGTGACTGAGGGGAGGGCTGTGGGGGGATTGTGTAGTGATGTAAATTTGGGTGTCAGCATAGCAGTGGAAGTTGAGGTTGTATTTGCGAATGATGTGACCGAGGGGGAGAATGTAGCAGATGAAGAGCAGGGGGCCTAGGACTGAGCCTTGGGGGACCCCCGTGTGACTGGGGAGGGGGATGAGGTGTGGCCGGAGAGGGAGATAAATTGCTGTCTGTCAGTGAGATAGGAAGAAAACTATAGTCAAGTTCTGTGCCCTCAACACCCAGTTGGTGCAGCCTTTGGAGGAGGATGGAGTGACCCACTGTTCTATTATGACATCATACTGTGACATCACAAATGTTCTAGAATGTGCTATTATGACATCATACTGTGACATCACAAATGTTCTAGAATGTTTGATTATGACATCATACTGTGACATCACTACGGAACATGTTTGAGTTTCATTTGAATAATTTAAATAATATGTTGACATTAAAAAAAAACAAATAAAATGATAAAAAAAAACTACATAAAACAATGATACAAATTATAATAAAATATTTAAGTAAAATGTATAGAAATAAAGAAAAATAAGACAATGAAATAAAGATAATAATTCATTTAAAAGCTATTTTAAAAAGGTAAGTTTTGAGCAGTGCCAACTAAGTCTGCTGTCCTAACAGACTTGGGGTCTGTAGGGTAAGCACTTATTCCCTCCGCCCTGAACATTTATGGAGATGTATGGGCCTTTTAAGTCAGTGATAAAAGTGTCTTTCAAGGATAAGTGAGCTTCTGTACTGATTATTATAGTTCAATATTCAATATTTGCTCACCAAAACCCCCCAAAAAGCATAAAAAGGCTCCTCCCCGCCCAAAAAGGGCCCCCAAAAATAGCACAGGCCCAGTGCCCTTTTCAGCCTTTGAGCACCTGCCCCTCTAAAGTTGTGTGCACGTCCCTGGTGAAAGGGTTAAATCCAGAGGTTGTACAGCAACTGTTGTGAGAAAGTGGAGCGAGAACTCTCCAGCGTCACACAGTGTTCCACACTGACTGACCTGTGGTCAAGCCGCACTTTTCTCTCTCTCTCTCTCTCTCTCTCTTTCTCTCTCTCTCTCTCTCTCTCTCTCTCTCTCTCTCTCTCTCTCTCTCTCTCTCTCTCTCTCTCTCTCTCTCTCTCTCTCTCTCTCTCTCTCTGACCTGTGCTCAAGCCGCACTTCACAGCCAAGTGTGAGTCCGACCGTCCACTTTATCAGCTGCATCGTTATTATTACCTCACACACCGATACACCGCTCCCTGCAATCGAGGCTGCCCAGCACAAGCGATGTCTGAGGAAGGCACACACACAGTATATAGACCACTGCACTTCCGCATTACATTGAGCTCATGTAATTTATGTAGCATAAATCAACATGGGCGCCGCCATTTTGTTGCTGACGTCACAGAGATGGTTTCGCCCGGAGGCGGAGCCTCCCACCTCAGAGAATTGCACGCTGTAGCAATATTATTAGGCTCCTCAAATATCGTTATTCATAAAAACACATTTATGTAATATTTTACAGCATTGAGCAACCCCAACAGGGGGATGCTGCATATGTATGCTCTGTCATCTTTGAGATGGCGAGACCAGCAGTTGGCACCTGAGATGGCGAGACCTGCAGTTGGCACTGTGTGAGGCCACGACAATTGAGCAAATTAATAATACTGCATGTTCTGAAGGTCCAGATTAATAATTAGAATGAGTTCAACAGAAAGGTATAGATTAGGCTATCACCTAAAGTCTGTTGGTTTATATGAGTTCAGCCTCAACCGAACTCAGTCTAAAGGTCTATTGTGTCTCCGTTATCCCCTGCCCGTCGCCGTCGGCAGATCGATGCGGGAGTAGTTATATCCCTCCCTCCTCTCCCTTGGCGACACCACAACACCAACGTTACACAGCGCTGTAGCAAAACACCTCTCTCTCCTCACTTTTATTCTCCAACTAACGGTTATCTTTTTCTCCGTTCAATATGTGTTGAGTGGCTCCGCTGTATACAAAACTAACGGTATAACTTTGTCTCCGTTCCAATGCGCGCTGTAAGCAGCGGCGATACAAGGAGCATATACGGGCGAACAATAAAACAATAAAACACTATCAGGTCACCAGTAAATATATATCTTACAAATAAATTAAAAAAAAATATATATATATAGAAAATAATAATAGGGCTCGACGCAGTGGGCGGGCGCACAGGGGAAGTGGGGGGGCTGAAGGGGGGGGGGCAAAACCCCCCCTTCCTAGATTTTTTTGTCAAATGCTTTTTGCAATGGTCACTTTTGGCCAGTTGTTCTACATTTAGGTTAAACATTAATGAACAAAGGGACAGCTACAATATGTAAATTGTAAAGCTTTTTTTTTGTATTCAAGTCAACGCGTACTGCGTGTGAGAGAGAGAGAGAGAGAGAGAGAGAGAGAGAGAGAGAGAGAGAGAGAGAGGGAGAGGGAGAGGGAGAGGGAGAGGGAGAGGGAGAGGGAGAGGGATAGGGAGAGAGAGGGAGAGGGAGAGAGAGGCAGTGAGAGAGAGAGAAAGAGAGAGAGCGAGATAGACAGGGAGAGAGAGAGAGAGAGAGAGAGAGGGAGAGAGAGGCAGTGAGAGAGAGAGAGAGAAAGAGAGAGAGCAAGATAGACAGGGAGAGAGAGAGAGCGAGAGAGAGAGAGAGAGAGAGAGCGAGAGAGAAAGAGAGAGAGGGAGCATGAGAGACAGGGAGAGAGAGAAAGAGAGAGAGAGAGAAAGAGAGAGAGAGAAAGAAAGAGAGAGATATATATATATGCGATTAAGAGTTAACGCAAAATTTGCCGATATAACTACCATTAAAGCACAACAAGGACTTGTTACAGACCCTAAAAAAATAAATGCGACATTCAAAGAGTTCTACTCCAACTTGTATAAATCAGAAACAACCTTTGATCAAAACAAAATGGACACATATCTTAATCAAATTAACCTCCCTAAACTTTCAGAGGATGACGCTAAACAGTTAGAAACACCGATCACACTAGAGGAACTCAGGAAGGCCATATCCGAAATGCAAAGTGGTAAGGCTCCTGGAAGAGACGGTATCCCACCAGAAATGTACCTCTCATGTTGGGACATAATTGGACCCCTATTACTTAATATGATTTTATACTCAGTCAAGGAGGGGAACTTCCATAAGAACGACAATATTGCACTCATAACAGTCCTCCTTAAAAAAGACAAAGACCCCACCGAGTGCGGTAGTTATAGACCCTTAAGCCTCCTCGGAACCGATATCAAACTGTACTCTAAGGTATTAGCCATCAGACTTCAAAAGCATATGACGTCTTTAGTTCATCCGGATCAAACTGGCTTCATAAGAGGCCGCTTGATCACTGATAACATAAGACGATTACTACACGTACTAGATGCTAACAAGGACGACACCACACCTAAGGCGATGCTGTCCCTGGATGCAATGAAAGCTTTTGACAGGTTGGAATGGTCGTATCTATGGGCAGTATTAGAAAGGATGGGGTTAGGAAAAGGATTCATTGATATGATTAAAGTATTATACAAAGACCCATCGGCCATGATTACAACAGGTATAATCACCTCCGAAATCTTTCCGGTATCACGCTCTTCTAGACAGGGTTGCCCTCTTAGTTCCGGACTATTCGATTTATCATTAGAGCCTTTAGCACAATATATAAGACAATCCCAATCCATAGAACCAATCGTAATCAAGGGCACACAACATAAAATTAGTTTATATGCGGACGACGTAATACTGTTCATGCAAAACCCCAACACCGCAATGCCTCATCTTCTCAAGTTGATTGAGGACTTTGGCGATTTATCGGGATTTAAGATAAATTGGCCGAAGTCGGCTTTCCTTCCACTTAACGCCCCTGCAAAAAAAAATATAACCCTCCCAGAAGAGATACCGATGGTTAAACACTTTAGATGTTTGGGAGTTGAAGTATTCCCTACCATAAGCCAAACGGTGAAGCACAATTACATAAAAATCCAAAATAAAATAAAATACGACTTTGACAGATGGTCAAAACTTAAAAACTCAGTACAGGCACAGGTATCAATAGTTAAGATGGACGTCCTACTTAGAATCAACTTCTTCAGCTCAATGCTACCGTTACCCCCTCCACTGGAAAAAATTACACTCCTCCGCATACAAATTTATTTGGAATAACAAACCACCACGTATAAAAAGATCCACCGCACAGAGAAACAAAGCAGACGGTGGTATGGCATTTCCAGATTTTTTCCACTATTTTAAGGCATACACTTTAAGACCACTGACAACATGGTTTGATCCCCAAGCATCAGTATCCTGGAGAAATTTAGAAGAAAATATAGTAGCTCCACATAGACTGCAGGACATAGTATACACCAAATTATCAATTAAGCAATGCGAAAGGAAATTTGGCCCCATAATTACTCATGCGATCCGGATATGGCGTGAAACACAAACAAAATATTCTAACCCACATAAATGGCATAATCATACTCCCTTATTCAATAACAATGCACTCCTGATTGGAAAACGACCTATAAGATTCCCTAGATGGGAAAAGCAAGGCATACACACATTAGGAGATGTTTTCAACAAACAGGGTTTTTGTAGTTATGATGAAATACACAACAAATTTTATCTCACCGATTCCACATATCATTTTTACGCACAGTTATTGTTATGTTTGAAGGCTCACGGTGTTCCATTAAGGATACCAATTGTACACCACAGATACCACAAATTCTTCTATGAAAGAGAGACATCGAGAGGTTTTGTATCAGATTTTTATCATCAATTACTAACGTCCTTGTATGAAACCCTCCACCTAGACTCAGTCTGGAGGAGGGATATACCAGACCTGGAAAAAGATTTTGATTGGCAAGAAGCCTGGGCAAATGTTCGACTTGCATCAAGGAACCCGGACCATCAACAAATCAATCTTAACTATATTCACAGGACATACTTGACTCCTATAAGACTGAACAGAATGGGTCTTAAACAAGACTCCAAATGCTCCTTATGTACAAATGGGGACGAGGGGACATTTATGCACATGTACTGGGACTGCCCACCAGTTAAGATATTCTGGAAAGAAGTGACCCAGCAATTATCAAATCTCTTAACTCTGAATATACCTGTACACCCCTCTGTATTACTGCTGAATGATGTTTTTGAGTGTGCAGTACCTATACAGCTAAAGAGATTGGTTTTATCTGGTATCACAGTGGCTAAAAAGCTGATAACATCACAATGGTTTCAACCGGAAAAAATTTGCCGGAAGGTCTGGTTTCTTACATATCTCGATGTGATTTATCTAGAAATATCTACAGTAAGAATTTTGGGTCTCAATGAATCCAAAATGACAATGTGGTTAGAAGTGGTGGAGAGAATAAAAGCTAGAATATAATGGTAGTGTCTGGTTAGGAGCATCTGCGTATTTAGACCACTATCAGTAGGGCACGTGCCCTACTGATGATCATCTGTGCCCCACTGATAAAAAAAGATTTTTTTAACAAATGTTTTTTATTTTCCCTTTTTTAACATGATCAAATGATCATTTAACATGATCAAATAATTATTATAATATTTTTTACTTTGCTTTGAAATATTATAATGAAATATTTTGCACTGCATTTATCTTGTTGAAATCCTCCAACAGGCTCTTTTTTGTAAGTTGACTGGTTTGCACACCAATAATACAGTGCAATAATAGAATAGTAGAATAGATAGTAAAATTATGCAATAGAATGGCCAGAGTAAAATAGTGCTACAGTACAATCAACAGCGGGGTGTATTAGAAGGCTATGGTGAAGAGGTACGTTTTTAGCTTATTTCTGAAAATATTAAGAGATCTAGCTTCCCTAATGTCCATAGGTAGTGTGTTCCATAACTTTGGTGCATAGTTAGCAAAGGCTGCATCCCTGATTTTCTTTAGACTGTGGCTTGGAACCTTCAATAGACCAGTAGTAGATGATCGCAATGTTTATACTTTGTATATAAGGAGGAGGACCTTGAAATCAATTCTAAATGTTACCAGAAGCCAGTGTAGGTTACTTACTTGTAACTTCGGGTTTGATGCATGGAGTAAGTTGCCCCATATTGCTCTGTAACATTTCTCTTTTTGTTATAGGACCGACTAGTAGGATTTCAGTTTTGCCCTCATTTAATTTTAGGAAGTTGTTCGTCATCCATTTGTTTATTGCTAAGAGACAGGCGGAAATGGAGTTTATAGCTGTGTGATCATTTGGTTCAGCGGAGATGTACAATTGTGTGTCATCTGCGTAACTATGGAAACATACATTGTGCTTTCTAATGATGTCTCCTCAATGTTCAATGTTCAATGCAATGTTCAATGCAAGTAAAGCACTTTAAACTTTAAGTATGACTAAATGCTTCTTGACTATATATATAGTAACTGTTCCAAAATGCATAGATTTCTATGCATTTCAGGAGTTTGGGGGGCTGGCTCCCCAAAATAATTAAATAACATAACCCTAACCTAACCCTAAAACCGAAATAAAGTTAAAAAAAAATAGTTACAAAATCCACCCATTTTTGCCCACAAACCGGCCAAAACCGGCCACATTTTTTTTCGTTTTTTTGGTGCCCTTCTGTGCCCTACTGAAGTGCTGGGTCTAGATACGCCCCTGGTTAGGAGCGAATGATAATGGATGGATTATCCAATGGGGGGTCCGGGGGGGGGGGGGGGGGGGGTGCGAGCAAGAGCATAATATTATGTGTGTAGGGTATTAGCAGTGATGCCGGTAACGCGTTACTAAGTAACGCGTTATTGTAATCTGATTACTTTTCCCCGAAAATAGTAATCTAACGCGTTAATCTTTAAAAGCCAGTAATCTGATTGCAGTTACTTGTCCAAGTGGCTGTGCATTACTATTTCGTTACTATCTCATCATAAATTCATAATGCAGGCGGAATGCAGTATTTTATTTCGTTTTCGACAGTCAAAAATACATTTTTGAGCTGTTTTTCTTATTTGGGAGTGACGTGGTGTGGCAGTGAAAGGGTTACACAAGAATGTGGCCCGCGGCGTGACTGGACTCTCTGTCTGTGAGTGACTCTGCTTTGGCCCAATCACATTCCCCATCCACAGTCTGCGAATCAGAGGCAGAGTAGGGCGGGTCTTCACAGCACGTCATGTGACATATGCGCCAATCGTGTGACAGCAGGGCTCCGTTGCATTCGTCTGAGAATTCCACCCCAAAACGCTTACAGGAAGAAAAAACACGGCTTATTATTATTACCGAGGCGCGCGGCTTATTATATTATTAAAACAGCGACTTGTGGGCACTCATAAAAACACCGTGGTCTACAAGTTGTTTAGCGAGAGGATGGTGGTAATGTGCTTCAATAGAACAATGGATCAATGCCATGTCAAAACTCGGCTCCGCTTATCTGAAGGGCTCCGCAGTACACACACAGACACACACACACGCGCGCGCGCACACACGGGATCGCAGCAGCCACACACACATTTCCACTGTCCAATAGACAAGCGCCCTTTTCGACCGCGTGACATTGTTCAGATGTTTCAACTTCACCCCCAGAACCGCACCGAGTCCACCAAAACTATATGTGAAAGCGACCTAAACGTAAATACTGTCTACCGCTAAAAACAGCACATCCAATTGCATTGAAAGCATCTGGAATCACAACACTACGACGCTTCGACTAGGTACAGGAGGACTCGGAGGCCAGCCAAACAGCAAAAGAGAGAGATCGTTTCTTTCCCTATTGATTAATGTATATTTGATGGTGGCAGAGCAAAAGCTCTTATTTGCCAGATTTACAGTTAATTTACATGTTAAAGAGAGACTGATTGTATATTTATAGAGAGACATTTATAAAAACAATTTAATAGTTACAGTTGATATAATTGAATAGTTCAGCCTGCATTTGTTAGATGTGAATGGATACACTGGTTTTGTAAAACCACTGGCTGGCTGCTCTAATGCTGTGAGCATCATAGACTGTTGCTTTACCATACTTGATGGTACAGAAGCTGAAGCACTAGTTTAACAATTTACGTTATGTGCAGAGAAACAAGTTAAAAACTATTTATGCACTTTCAATAAAGCGTTTTAAAAAAAACTGTTGGGGGAACGACGACGACTTCGTAACCTAGTTACTTTCAAAGTAACTAAGTTACTCTGATAATCAAGTAATCAGTAAAGTAACTTGGATTACTTTTTAAAGGAGTAATCAGTAATCAGTAATCGGATTACTTTTACAAGTAATCTGTGGCATCACTGGGTATTAGATAGCAGGTATTAGGGGTATATCTTGTATAAGACATTTATCTAAATGGTGATTTCATTGGATGTGCACTGTTAATTAATGCTTGTATATCTAATCTTGTGTTGTCATGTTTGTTTATGTGTTTGTTTAAAAAATAATAAAAAAATAAAATACAAAAAAAATATCGCGCCACTCACTCATATCAGACCTCACTGCACGCCGCCTTGTGTATCATGTATGTGACAAATAAACCTTCGAGAAGCTTTTGTGGTCCGGCAGGGCTTGATAAAGTGTATGTCCACTGTCCAGACTCCATATAAATCCAAGTCCAACACTGTCAGTAATGTACAGTATCTCAGTGTGCGTGCTACGTCTATGCGCCCAGCTTTAGAGGTACTCTCTATATCAGGAGAGACAGTGACGTCATGTGAATCACAAAACAATGATTTATATTTGATATATTAACGTTATTGTGCATTTGAAACACAAACATACTTAAAATGAGTAAATATTATTCATTTTAAACATGTTTAGTTTATTTTTATGGGTCTAAAATAAAAATAAAAATAAAACATTTTCTTCTTCTCCTGCTCTCTTCACCAGGGGGGACGGCGCCCCAGCGCCCCCTATCGGCCGGCCGCCACTGGCTCGACGACCGTGTTACACTCTCCCAGGTTGCACGTATTTTTCAGACATTGCCCTGTACCCGAGCTTTACCAGGCAGTGTATTCGCACATTGATAGCCTTCTGAAAGAAGACGTTTCTTCAATTAGCTTTACCAGTGATATTTGGAGCTCTGATGTCAGCCCCATGTCAATGCTGAGTTTGACAGCTCAGTGGATTGACGCAGACTTCCAACTCCGTAAAGCGCTCCTGCATTCCCAAGAGTTCTCCGGCTCCCATACTGCTGCAGCGCTGGCATGGCAACAGCATTCGAGAATATGTTCCAGACGTGGCATATTCCGAAAGAAAATATTCATGTCATACTCCGAGATAATGCCCGAAACGTGGTCAAATACATGAAAGTTGGGATGTATGGCCCATGTGCTTCAGCTGGCTGTCCAGTGTCCCCGCCAATGTCCAGTGGCGAACCACTCTGTCTCCCATTCCTCCTCTCTCTCTCTCTACTGGACTGCCCAGTAGAAAAAAGCGATAAACGCTAAAAAATAAATCTAAAAAAAATAAAAAATAAATAACACAGAGCACAACAGTCTGTCAAGTTAAGTCTGCTCTTCAGCGCTCCTAAATCCTGCTCTTAGTCAGGGCCGAATCCAAGACAAGGGACGGTTGGTGAATCCCAAAATCGGCCCGAAAGGGCCTTACAGTAAATGGCCCTAAGAGCATATTTTTTTGTCTTAAGTCCATTGGTGAATGAGACCCAATGGGTCTCATTCTCGAACGAAGTTACAACAAAATATTTCGTCTTAGCCAGATTTCGGCCTATTTAAGACATATTAGGGCTGGGAGTGGGAGTCCTCAAATTTTCCTGAGATTTTATTTGAGAGCAGATCTAAGAGTGCTGAGGAGCACACTTAAATATGCTCTCAGCCCATGATCAAATCTCATGATTGATTGACTAATTTAACATTTTATTATAACTTGACAGACTGTGTTCTCATAGTGATTCCTTCATGTTAACGCTACAGGCCTCCTTGGAATTAATTACTTGATCATAATTAAAATAAATATGACAATATTTGTACGATAAGAAATTACACATTTGATGTCGGAAAAATAAATAATATGGATTCATCTGATCACAGGGCAGCTGGATTAACCATATCTGAACCAGCTATTTTGGACAAATGTATAATTACTTTAATTACTCAGATATTCAAACACAATTATGCAATTATTGTGAAATGATTGAAAATAATAATAATTGAATGCCTTCTGTGGAATTTGCATTTCTTATTTGTTACATATCTGTTTTAATGATTAATTATATACATTTGAAAGAATGCAGGTCAACATGCAATGTATCCCATTGATTGGTATACAATGGGACAGACCTTTGTTTGATTGATTGATTGATTGAAAACTTTATTAACAGATTGCAGAATGGGTACAGTACAGTACAGCTCAATTACATAAGGGGATGCAGACCAGAGAAAGAATGTCGTCTTATTTACATCAGGGTCCCCCATTTTCAATTCATCATAACATATATGACACACACGACACAGATAGACAGTACTGCTACATCTATACATTTATGACATACCAGATTTGCAAATACAGTACTGTTTGTGATACAAAAAGAGTCCAGAAAAGAGAGTACATTTGACGTAGAAACTGTTGGAAGAGGTTGGGTAGGAGGGGTGGTAGACTTACACTGTACAAGCAAAACTGTACATTGGAATATTGACAAAACCATACTTGGTCATTTACTGTACATTGGAGGGGGTTGATATAGCTATAAACCTGCATTCCTTCGAATATATCATTAATCAATTAAACTTATATTGAAATACACTATATAGCCTATACACCAACACTGAAATGACAGTGGATAAATAAATAAGAACTAAAGCTAATCGGTGGAAATAGACTGCATTAATATTCCATAACAAGTCTTGTGTGTGCCTACGAATGAACAGTAGCCTATAGGCTTAATTATGGAATAATATAATAAGCCATACTGCGTTCATTCATTTCCGCCATTCCATTTCACACAGCTGCGTCACCAGTTGCTTTATAAGGACTGTCGGGGGCGTGGTTTGTATGCAAATGACCTGAACGGGAATGCGCTTTGGAGTTTACGACAGAATGCCATTCTCCAAGGAGATATCAGATCATATAATTTCTGCGACCGTTTCAGCCACTTAAGACATATCTCCAGCATGTTCAGGACTCAGAGTGTACCTGTCATAGATTATGTCTCAGTGGTTCCAAGATAAGTCTTCCAGAATATATCTTTGAAAAAATTTCGGGAATGAGACCCAATGTCCTTAATACTAGTTATTTGAATGCAGAAACAACAGCACAGCCTTTATCAGTGTTTAATGGTCAATTGTCGCAGATGAAGGCTGTGTGCTGAAACGCATCCGTCTGTTGTACCATTCTGCTGTCCATGCGTCCAAATAACTAATATTAAGGAAGGACATTATCTGCCTGTGCTATTAGATCCTATAATTTGTAGGTTTCACTATAGTTTTCAATCATCACATAAAATATTTGGTATTGCTTTGTTTCGTTCAGCTGTAGGCCACAGGTTGATATGCTGGTCTATGCTGGTCTATGCTGGTTAGTACTGGTGTGATGCTGTGTGTGTGTGTGTGTGTGTGTGTGTGTGTGTGTGTGTGTGTGTGTGTGTGTGTGTGTGTGTGTGTGTGTGTGTGTGTGTGTGTGTGTGTGTGTGTGTGTGTGTGTGTGTGTGTGTGTGTGTGTGTGTGTGTGTGTGTGTGTGTGTGTGTGTGTGTGTGTGTGTGTGTGCGTGCGTGCGTGCGTGCGTGCGTGCGTGCGTGCGTGGTGCGTGGTGCGTGCGTGCGTGTGTGACCTCCCCCTGTATATGAGTCCTGTTCATTGATGTTGGGAAGAACATTGACTGGACACACATGGCCCGCAGCCAGCAGTGCATGAAGCCATTATGTATTTACTGTAATGTGTAAATGAGCTTGAACAAATTATTTGTTGTTAAGCACCTAAGTGGTTTCCCTAACGCTACCCTTTTCATCTTTGAGTATATTTATAGTCTTTTTGGAACCCTTGGCCTTGTTCCACTTTCTTGCTCCACGTTTTTTGTATTTCAAACATTTGAATCTGTGAATTTAGCATCATTATCTAATGTCAGAACTACTTATTTAAATTATTTAAACCTTTTAATTGTAAATAATTGTTATAAATGCAGCTGAAGAATGCCGTCGTGCAGGGCTGACAGGAAGACAAGTTGGCAAGATATGGACATGCTTGAGTGTGTGATGGAGTTCACTGATGCCTTTATAGAGGAATAAAGGAATCCATCAGAGAGGAATCCATCAGAGTTTCACCCGGTGATCCACATTTTTAATGGAGGTATTCAGAGAGAACAAGAAGAGGACAAACAACTGACCAAGGACATGAAGACAGCCATCCTTGAGTACTAATAATAATAATAATAATAATAATAATAATAATAATAATAATAATAATAATAATAATAATAATAATAATAATAATAATAATAATAATAATAATAATAATAATAATAATAATAATAATAATAATAATAATAATAATAATAATAATAATAATAATAATAATAATGGGCTAGATATTCCAACTTCGATTCCAGCTCCCCCCCAGACTTCATGGCGAAATGTCCTTGAGCAAGACACTTAACCCCCTGCTCCCTATGAGTATTACATATTTCATAGAATTCTTTTATCATTTTATTTGAAATATTGTGAATGGTGTTCAGAGGTTTATTGTTACATTTATTGTTTATTGTTCTTAAGATACTTGAGTACTATTTAATTGAATACATAATTTGTCATTTTATTTTATTTGAATTATATATAGGCATATTTGATTTAGCTTTTATTAAAAAAAAATATTTGTGGCGTGTATTCTTAAAATACAAACAAACACACACACACGTCCTGATTTTGTGGCTTAAAATTGGTCCTGATCCCCCCCCTCCACTAACACACACACACACACACACACACAGACACACACACACACACACACACACACACACACACACACACACACACACACACACACACACACACACACACACACACACACACACACACACACACACACACACCATAGTACAAATTTAATAGCAGGCTATGATTTGCATCTAGGCCAAGGCTGTCAGAACTCCCTCGGGAGGATCGAGTGCTTTTCATACTCTTGTCTCTTCAATAGGCAATAAGCAACACAAGTGTCTCACCTTAGCTCCAGAATTGGTACGCTATAAAGACAGTTTATAGAGAATTATTTTGGTGTGGGGAATGAATAGAGATGGAAATACTACGGAGATTAACAAGAGCAGTTTGTATCTTCCCCAAGGCTAGGGAAAGTATGGTTATGGACTGGTTTGAATGAAAATTACTCTGCAACTAGAATAGAGTAGCTAACTAGGGCTGCCCCCTCTAACCAATTAATCGGTTGGTTTAATCTTAGTCGACTGAGGTCGTTTGTGTTAGTATAGTGATAAAACGGGTTCTCAAAGTTTTGATGACTAATCTGATGACCAAATTACGCAATGCAACATTGGATTGTGGGCTGCCCACAATGAAAACTTTAACAAAGGTCAATCTTTTGATCTAGCAAAAATGGCAATCACTGAAATCACAAGCTAACATACCTGCAATGATGACGCCATCTGTCTCATGAGTAGTTTCCATGCAACCAGTAGCCTAGCAAGCTTTCAACAAGCAGTCATTCCTAACTTGACAGCTTAGCCCAGGGGGGAGCAGTTTTACCTTCTTTTTTTTAATCCTCTTTTTCTCCGCCTGATTTTCTATTTTTCTCCCCATCCCAATTTTAGTCGTTATGCCAATTCCCCCCCTCCCCTACCTGGTTGTTGTGCGCATGTTCCAGTACAAGGGAACCCTGAAGTCTACCACATGCTTCCTCCGACACATGTGGAGACAGCCAGTGGCTCTCTTTTCACCTGGCAGCGAGGACTCTCATTGGTGAAGCGTAACGCATGGGAGGTCACGCTGCCTTTACCATTTCCTGGCTTTGGCTGAGCAAGCGCCCAGACCTGACCTGTAGGCGTCTCTGTCCACAACGCCAGATTACCACCCTCGACTTCCCTCCTGCTAACTCAGCCAAACGAGTTAGTATGACGACGGCCCAAGCTGCAGGCAATGCTGACTCCGGGAGTCGAGACCGCAGCCTCTTGCATTGGTGACGAGCGCAATCTCCGCTACGCCATCCGACCGCCCAGTTTTACCTTCTTAAAAGCAAAGTACTGTGTGATGTTGTAGGTTAGATTTAAACTATATTGGAACCGGACCTCTGCTAAAAGGGAGCTGTCAATCAAGTGTGATCTGATCACGCCCCTAAAGAGTCAATTGGACAATTACACCGCAATGTTGGAGGCACGGCAGTTTGTTGTGGTATGGGGTGGGTTAGGAAGGGGGTGAAGGGAATATGACGCCATTGAAAATAAAAGAAGAAGAAGAAAACCTCTGTGTTCTTGGTTGAACTCACAGATTTCTCAGGCAGTGGCGTCATTTCAGTAAAAGGCAAGGTATGGCGAGGAGGGGGGGGGGGGGGGTTGAAGGGTGGATTTTTTTGGTAAAATCAGTTGTGCAATAGTCACTTTTGGTGAGTTGTTTCTATACAATTCAGTTATATGACATTTAGGTATGTTAGATCCTGATCAATCTGGCCAGTATCACGTCTTCTTGTGTTATCCTCTCTCCATCCAATTCCTCTGCGTTGTGTAATTTTAATGGTCAGATACTGGCTGAATATAATCCTTATCTCTCCCCGTTAGTACGATCCGCATTGGCAAACCATAATAATTCTCCACCTCCGTAAGAATTCGACACTTCGACACAGCGTAATACCTTATGAGGAAAAGCGTTGTTTATTGATATAAACAGAAACCTCAGCTCAGATGTTGACAGATTGTATTGTCCTTGAAGAGTCTATTCTAATGATCTTTCGGTGTGTTCAGTCTATTGTCCTTTTGCTATTCAGTCCACTGGTGGTCAGGCCTGGGCCCTCATTCATCAACGTGGACGTAGAACTTGACCTACTTCCACACGTAAGCACGGAATGTAGAACTAGCGTACGCACAGGGAAGTCGGCATTCATCACACGTGCGTACGCAGGCTCTATGGTCCTCCGTGTTGATGAATACCACTTTGTTCTACCGTCAATGCTCGTGCATGATTATCCATATATGGTCATGAAAATGAGGAAACACCCCCCATGGGATGTGAAATAATGGACTGACCCGAGCGGAACCCTGAGAAACTCCACGAAGATTGTTCACTGCTGTCGAACCAAGAAGACACTATCGCGTATTGTGGGATAAATAAAAGGCGGACTCGTAAACGGTGATGTCAGATATCAACGGCTCCCTAAGACCATTGCTGCAATTCTGCCTGGACAGCTCAAAATACTAATAAAGACCGTTCGTTGACCACTGTTTGGCGTTGGTTGTGTGTCATTATAACCGTGCTGTAATATGAATGCCTTTATCAGTTGTGTTCGATTGGCTATATGATTTTTAGATGCATCTATTTTGTTGTCGGCTAATAAAGACCGCGCTGGAATATGACTGCCTTTTCCCGTGTTGTTTGATTAATACCCCAGGGATTAAAGTTCTCCTCAATTTGATTCCAAATCGCGATGGATCTCCCGTCAATCTTCTACCTGCTGCATATGATTTCTAGAGGCATACTACAATCTATTTTGATGTCAGTATTGGGTAGCCTATATAAACAATATAATACGAGAGCATATACAAGAACAATGAATCTCACTGCACGTATGATAGCCTGCCTTTCAATACATGAACTTGAATTCCATCATGTCTGTGTGCGGGTCACTGCGGGAACTCACAAGGCTGTTGTCACAATGTAAATAAGAACGTGCACTGAAAAGTTACAGTATGTAGTTGGTTGATCATTTGTATGACAGTCAGTAAACCCTTGCAAAAAGTATCCGTTTTATTTAATGAATTGAAAACATTCAGCATCGCCTTCCTCCCGGCATCCAGCAATAACATGTATCAGGCAAATGCGCATCGCAACATTGACTGAGTGGAATCCCTTTCTATTCACATAACTGCATTTGTGATGGAGCTTTGACAGCTACAGTAACAGTCTATTGGTCGATCCATCTCCAATATCACGATGGACCGTGCCGCGGTGGCAAAGACGTACCCGAGGGTGGAGAGGATCTTGAATGAATTCCATCATCATATATATATGTTGTGTGTCTGTCCACTATGTTTGTTACTTTGTTATTCCCCCCCCCCTATCTATGTAAAGCGACCTTGGGTCTCTTGAAAGGCGCTATATAAAATGAAGCTATTATTATTATTATTATTATTATTATTATTATTATTATTATTATTATTATTATTATTATTATTATTATTATTATTATTATTATTATTATTATTATTATTATTATTATTATTATTATTATTATTATTATTATTATTATTATTATTATTATTATTATTATCATCACATCTGTGCGGGAGCTCACAAATAGACTGTTAGTCTCAGTGAAGTTTCAACGGAGGTCATCTATTCTAACCAACAAATTGAAGTAGAAAGCATTTCGTGACCAATCGTATTTGGAAACATGACACACATAATAATTTGCTTTTTATTTGAAACAATATCTAATCGCGTTTGGAGGTTGGTGTTTTGCGTCTGCCCCCCCGTGCCAAACAAGCAGGCCAACCTCTTGTTCGCGTGTGAGCCCGTTATAATTACACTACTGTCGCTATTTTGCAATGAACTATAATGAATTACGGGTCATACAGAAGTTGAACACTAATGCACGGAAGCTTATTTCCGCCTTGGAACTAATGCAGGACTGAGGAGTGCTTATGCGTAGTAACGATCTTCTACCACTGGGAGCTAGGTACGCCAGGTCTGACCTGTGCGTAGATGTACGCACGAAGTCAAGTTCAAGTTGAAATTGATGAATCCCACTCTTTGCTTAGAAATGATCGTACGCACAGGGTAAGCACAGATCTGTGCGTAGAACACGTTGATGAATGAGGGCCCTGGTCTTTAGCCTAACCCTCCTCGCGTTAGCCGAAGCTAATGATGATGTGGCATCCTTCCTCCCCCCCCCCCTCTCTATGAGAGGAGAGAGTCTCTTGGTCTCTTCCCTCCTGTGGGATTCGTTTTTTTGGTCTGCCTCACACCCGGAAACACTGTTCGACTTATAGATCTTCGTCG